>NW_010294034.1:483-32948 GCF_000700745.2 Antrostomus carolinensis
GGGACAGCACAAACTTTCAAAAAGAAAAGGTCATATTTTGCGTTCATCACAGCAGCTTCCTTCTCACTCCTTTCTTGAAGTAATTTTCTTTCCTTTTCTCTTTCTTTCTTTCTTCTTTCCTTCTTTCCTTCTTTCCTTCTTTCCTTCTTTCCTTCTTTCCTTCTTTCCTTCTTTCCTTCTTTCCTTCTTTCCTTCTTTCCTTCTTTCCTTCTTTCCTTCTTTCCTTCTTTCCTTCTTTCCTTCTTTCCTTCTTTCCTTCTTTCCTTCTTTCCTTCTTTCCTTCTTTCCTTCTTTCCTTCTTTCTATCTGTCTCCTTCTCTCTTTCTTTCTCCTTTCTTTCTTCTCTTTCCTTCCCTTTTCTTTCTCTTTTTCTCTTTCACAAATGTTACAAATGCTAATACAGGACACAAAATTCAAAGAACGCCCAGCACACTTCCCCCCCCCCCCAACACAATGTATGACTTTGTGGAAATCTGTGGAATTTCGGCTTTTGCTGTATCCAAGCGACATGGTTTACAGTTTGCTGGATGCAGAAAAATTCCCTTCATTAAAAGCCAAAATAGTTGTTGCATGGGAGGTTTTAGAAATGAAAAATGAAAGAATTAGAAAAAAAAAATTAACAAAGGGAAGAGTCAAGGCTTTAATAAAGATGGAAATATTTAAAGAGGTAGCATGTGCTCAAAAGCAGCAATATTTTTTTTTAAATTATTCTTTATTTTAAATATCCCTTTAAGAAATCAGAAAGCACAGCACTGCTTTGGAGTACAGGACATGTGGAGCTCCCCTCTTGGTCACTGCACTGGTAGGGGCTGTAGTGACACGAATTTATTCCTGAGCTTTAGAGGCTGCCCACACGTGCAAGTATTGCTGTGCTTTTTAAGGATATTATTATTTTCTAATCTTTACTCTGCGTGCACTTGCTTAGATGTTGCTGTTGCATCTTAGTGATGCAATTGTTCTTAGGTAATTACTTCATTTGGCTTAAGTTCATGAAAATGAAGTTCAGTATTTAAAAAGTAGAAGAAGTTTTGACCCCATCAGTCTAGAATGACTTTGTTTAGAGCAAATCCCATATGTTTTGTCACCTCCTTTAGCTTAAGCCCTCAACAGGTTTTCACAACCAACAGGTGAGGAGACATTAAGACAATTTTGGAAGGTCCTGAATTAATATGTGTGTGTGGGGGGGAAGTGGTTTGTGACTCAAATCCTTTATAGCCTGAGGACAGTTTAGTCTTTCACTCCAGTAAAGCTCTCCTGCTGTTCCAGCAAAGGATGCGAGAGAAAAGAGAATTGCCCCAAGCCAGATGACAGCTCACCTAGGTGCGAAAATCTCTGACCTTCGCTAAACCTGAGCAAACTTAGATGATGTGCTTTTATTTCTTCTTGTGAGGTGCGTACACACCGTGTGTATGTGTGTGTGTCTTTCTCCTACAACATCTCTCAGGATGGAAAAGAGACTGCTGCTGCTTTGTGAGTGATGCCAATCTGGTGCTATAGGGGTAAAAGACTCTCCGATTTAGTTTTGTTTCAATGTCAAACAAGTTAATTTCTCAGTCTGTATTTTAAAGACAGCAGAATTTAGATGTTTCTCTGTGGAGGTTTACAGGCTGGTAGATCCATTGAGGTCAAATGCAGAGACAAACTACATTTCCCTTTGCATCGGGTTCATCCAGATCCCTCTTACACCTGACAAGCTGGAGGATCAATTCTGGATGAAAGGGTTGTCCATCAGGCAAAGAACAGCTGCTCACGCATTTGGAAACTGGCTTGTTCTGCGGGGGCTGTGCTGGACACTTTGTCCTTTCCCAGGGTCCTTAGAACAGTGTGGTCCCACCTCACTTCGAAATCTGAATTATTTGCTGTTAGCAAACAGCAGTGGATGAATTTGGGATTAAGTTTATTTACTCTCAGAAGGATAAGGTCAAGGAGTGGTGCTTCTGCCAACACACCTACCAGCAGCTTCTGTCCTCCAGCAGAAGTGTAGTCTAACACCAACAGGTAACGGGTCAGGGCCAGGTCTGGTCGGCCTTACTGCCACTGACAGTGATTGTCCCTGACCCAAAAAAGCATGAACTCTGAGATCTTAGCCCTGTGAATGTGAAAACAGGTTAAAACCTGAAGTTAGGGATGTGCACTGGAGACCCAGTGAGCTGCGATTACCTTCATCCCCTTGGGACATACATAAATGGGTCCTAAAATGCCTTGATAGGCTCTTAGTCCACATGTTTGCAAGATCAGGTCCTCCACAATTACACAGAGCATCCAGAACATCAGGTTATGTTGCCACAATATCACTGATCAATAAGGGATGGTTCCACAAGTTCATTCTTAAACCTGTTACAGAATTAAATGGCACTTTTTCCCATAAAGTCTTAAAAAGAATCTTTTTTTGAGAAGAAAAGCAACAAGTTTCCAGCTAAGAATGAAACTACGAGGATTGGTTTTGCTTTCAAATTTTATATATTCGTGTGTGTGATCTTCAGTACAGTCTATCTATGAAACACCAAGTCCTGCTGCGGTAAAACCCTCTGATCGCTGAGTTTTTTGTACCTGTGAGAACCCCATAGGAATGAAGCAAAGCAGAACTGCAGCATTTTCCATTTGCACCAGGTGTAAATGACAAGTGGAAGCTGCTGATCTTTGGGGTCTTTATGTTGCAACATAGACACTTCCAGTTGGAAATTATTGTCACAGGAAACTATTAAAGCAGCACATCTCCTATGGTAGACATGAAACCCTGTCAGCAAGGCTCTCCAACATGCCATCAGCTTTCTTGCAGTGAAGGACAGCTGAGTGTCTCCAGATCATCCCATAGTTAATTCTTCTGAATCATTCACACTGTGCCATGCTCTACTGCTCTGTGCCCCCTATGCCTGGTGTCACACACTCATGGTAATAATATAAATATTAAAACAGGTAAAATATCTTCATCTTGGCTCTACTCCCTAAGAAGCATAAGGGGATGTCACAGTTGGGACAGCTCTGCTCTCCAAATTCCTCTAGGCTTAAAGTATGTAAAAGAAGACAAGATTCACAGAATTCAGGTCCACACCCAGGTTCAAGCCCCGTATCATGTATTCTGAAAGGAAAAGGGAAAAGAAGAAGGAATCTGGAATATCCTTACAACCTTTATGGAAATTATTCTGCAATTAGACTCGTCCAGTAGGCATCGGAACTTGGCTCTGTATCTATATCTCTAAAGGGGTCTAGGTGCACAATTTAAAAATCAATTTACATATTTATTAACCCCAGTAAATACATGTAAATGACCCTGAAAGTTATTGCTCATGAGCTTCTCTGTTGAAGGCAAATATTGTACTGAGATCCTTTGATCTGGAAGGATGGGGAGTGGACTGGAAGGGGCATGGAGAAGTATATTGTTAGGAAAAAAAAAATCCCTTTCACCATGTTTGCATGCTATGAAGACATGGTAAAAAAGCAAGTCCGTACCCAGCTCCCCCTTTGCACACGCCCCTTTTAATTATGATTATTTTGGAAGACAACTACCCAGCGATCTGCAGAAGGGACTCGCCTGAGAAAGTTTTCTCACGTTCACGTCTGGCTGCCTCTCTGTGTGAGCAGGGCAGTGGTCCCGGGAGAGGAGGCAGGCTGGAATGCAGCACGGTGCTGGGGGCCCAAGCCCCGAATGACCGGGGTCGCTGGGAGACCTTCACCATCCAGGCTTCTACTGCCTGCATAACACACATACCCACACACGAGCTAGCGAGTCATATGCACTCTCCTTCCCCCCCCCCTATCTCTATTTGCAGCTGGTCCATTTGATCTCTGTGTGCCTGGGCTGTTTGCTGTTGTGAGCGTCTTGCCGTGATCAAAACCTCATTATCTCGAGTGATGTTGTAGTGGTAGATATTAGAAAAGGGCAGTGGAGTATAGCAGCAGGCAGCCACAATACTGGGCAAACAACAAAGGCACCAATAACCTCTCTGGTGTATCTGAAGTGATTCGGTGGGAGGACTGGGTGTCACTTTGCTTTTGATGGGTATGGACTTTTTCAACAGCTGCTCCCTCTGCTGCTCTTGAGGTTGTGCAGTTGTACATCTCTGTGTGCCTCTGTGTAAAGCAGAGATCAGAGAGGACATGATGATGTCCATCTGTGAAGCTCCTGTTGGTCTTCAGCCCCTTAGATGTCACAATTCATCCTTCCAACTGGTGACCGTGCTGCTCATACACACCCGCTGCTGCAGGGATGGGCACCAAGGAGCTCTGACTGGAATATCAAGCCACTTGACATTTGACTTTCTATGAACCATATTCAGTGTCTTATCAGCCTTTTTCTCAGCTCCTGTGCTTTATTTGTTTGCTTTATTGCTTTTGAGCTGCAAGGTTGGTGTTCCTGCAACACCAGCTCAAAGGTGTGAGATGGTGGTGTTGTGGTAACGACCCTCTGTGAGACCTGAGGCCATTAGCCAAGCAACCTGATGTGGTCATGGCAAGCCATTTCCTTGTCCTGCTGGTCCTTGTCACTGACTGACATATGAACAGCTCTCAGGTGAAGAAACACGTGTGGACAGTCTATGATATCTTCTGCTTCTCACCCTGTTTCTGCAGGCTGCAGCTTTGCTCCGTGCTTTCCTTACATTCTGCATTCCCCATGGCAAAAATTCCCAAGCCTGCTGTCACTACCACACCTGTAGTTTTCCAGCAATTTTCTTTCCTCCATTGGCTTTTGCTTTGTTATCAGCTCTTTTTTTTGCCACACATTCTTCCTGTCTCCCATTACCCTCTCACTTTTTTCTCCCTCTATCTCTAGCTGTTCTGCTCTCTTCTCCATCCTCAGGACAAGGTGACAGGCTTACAGAAACAGGTGCCCTTCATAGATGTTACATCCATGGTAAAGGATGACTAAACAACACCCAGACCTTAACTGCAGGGCTGAAGGATGTGTCTGACCTGGTAGATCTTCTGCAGTCACCTTTATGGTGTTGCTCCTTAGTTGTGTGAATTGTGGCTGACATAAAAATGAGCTTTGGGGAGCAATGCCATGAGAACGAGCCAAGGGAGGAACTCTTATCAGCCTGATGTGGGATTTCTCTCTGATGTTATGATTAGTGTCAGTTCCTGAAGCCTGAGATGCTTTTCTGTGGGGTGGTGGGATGAGTGGAGAACATGGGGGATCTGAGGAATAGCACTGGAGTTTGTATTATTGAAGAGCAGGACCTGGTGGGATGGGACAATGGCTATGTCCTGGGAAGTCACCAGTCAAGCCAGATCATTTTTGAGGGCAATCGTGTCTCAGGGTCTTGTCATAACCTCACAGCCCTCATTCTCATGAAGTTTGATCCAAGTTTGGAGGGGAAATCTGCTAAGAACCTACATGAAAAAACATGTTCAGAGGGCTCCAGTTATTAATTTGGGTCTTTTTTAGAAAACTCAGTTCCCAGCCAGGCTCATTTTTACACTAAAACTCACATGCTTATACTTTCAGATTCATTGCTGACATTTCTGCATGTGCTGTTTTGTTCTTCCTTGTCCAGTGTTCCTTTTACCTATTGAAATTATAAACATTTTAAAACTAAAAATACACATTTTTTTCCTTCTGTCAGATTATGGCACACATACTTCTGCTGATACATTACTTGACACTCTGCCAAACAAAACTGGTAAAAGGAAACATAATAGAAAATGAGTTTTGAGAATCGGGGTAAGTGTTTGTTAAGCTTATTTTTATTATTATTATTGTGGGAAATAGAAGCTTAAGTTAACTTTTTGTGTGAGAATGTTTTAGCTGACTTTGAATGTAGCATAATTGGTTTACACGAGTCTGTTCAACATGTGGCCTCTCTTGTATGAATCATTTTTTACTGGTGGCTAACGTGAAGAAAACTGGCTGCTGTAAGCAAATGACGTGTATTGCTGAATTTTAAAACTTCCCAGCAAAGCAACACTTAAAATCTGTCAGAACATATATGGCCATAGCTGTACAATTCATAACCTCTCCGAGCATGTAGGAGACCAGCTTTTCCAGTTGACCTTTAGTGTCACAACCATGAAACAAACGGATGTCTCTTTTCCTTATTTACTCTTGGACTTTTCATGGTGCTCATCACTGCAAGGTCTGAGTTCTCTAAGGAGGTAGTGGCCATACCCTCAGAACACCTCTGTGAGCTAAGTGTTGCTGTCCTCCTTCCCATCCCATTGCTCCCCATGGCAGTGAGCCATCACACAAAATGCCTTCACATACATCTGGGGTGGTAGAGAGGGAATAAAGACTAGGGAGGTGGAAGATCTTCATGATCTACTGGGGTTGATGAACTGTTGCAGTAGATGTTCTCAAACTCTGGTCTAGGCAAGTTGCTTTCCCAACATGGCACAGCATGCAGAGAACCTATGGTATTGACTTTGACCCCCAAGGACAGGACAGCTGCACAGGTCCAGCTGGACCACGGCACTCACCTGCACCATGAGGCACAGCTGGGCTCCTTTGATTTTGGACAAGCTCTGCACCTTATGGACTGTGTGAGGTGGGAGCTGGAACACAGATCTCCTGAAACCTCTCCTAATACTCTTCTTTTCTAATACCCACCAGTGATGTTGGCAATGGAAAAAACTTGCTCTGGCATTCTGACACACAAAAGGCTCTGAAAACAGTTACAAAAACACAGTTTAACAGACAGCTCGCTCAGACAAGTACCTGCTTCAGGACTAGATTCATCCTGATGAAGTCAGCCAGAAACAAATGTACAGTTTGCTGGGTGAGTTTTTGAAAAGTAGACTGCAAGCCATGAAGTATACACAGATAACAGCTCCAGAGCTTGAAGACGAACCAGCATCGAGGTTACTCATCAGATTCTGCATTGCTTGAAGGTAGTGACAGCTGTAACATATCAGGTAAAATGTAATTTCTTCCCTTTCAAGGAGTTTGTAAAAAAGCTAAGAAGCCAGATATACAGCTAAAAAGTATATTGCAAAAGTGTGTAAAACAAGTTATCTGTCAACAGACGTGTTGGTCATCTATCATCAGACATGTCTAGAAGGTTTGTCTTAGGTTTTGGCACATTTGCTATTTACTCTCTTTATGCTGTTTAATAACAGTCCTTATAGATTACAACGAGAGACAGCTCTCACTCCAAGTTTGGATCACACGAGATATAACTAAATAAGTTTTGGATTAATTATCCTTGCCCAGAAAAATCCCCTAGATACCAAGAAACCTGCAGAGACAGCATACTACATTGCTTGATTTTTTAATTTAATCATTTAATTCCTCTCAACATTTGAGGTCCAGAGCAACTTCATTCTAGTCAACCATTTTAATCTTACCTCTGTTTCCCCTCCATCTTTCTCACCTCACTAATAACTCTACGAGAGCTACAGTAACATCAACATTACGGGAACTAATATGTGCAGGTTAAAAAATAAACCAGAAAAAGAAAAAGAGAGAGATTGCTTATCTCCTTTTGGTCATTTCCTGGTGCTGCTCTAAGAGTACATTTCTTGCAGAGTCTACTCTTGATCCTGCAGATGAAAGAAGGAACAGGACTGGGCTCTAAGTCAGTTTGTTCAGTGAAGCTACACGGTCTCCTTAGCTCTCAGCAATGAACAGTCAGTTTATGATTTTTCTTCTGTTTCAAAGTATTTTTACGTTTAGATCAAGAGAATGTACAGTTTCTATACTGCTAATATGCTCTGTGGGAAGAGGTCCCCAGGAAATTAGCTTAGATACTTACCTTGCTTAGGAATGCTTTTTGTTTTTAGGATGTGGAATGAGCTAAATGCAAACTTGAAACAACCATTTTAAAGATTGTCTTGAGAAGAAAACAGTCTTAAACCAGGCAGACACCAACACAGTGAAGACTTTGGTATTCTTAATAGTTTCCTAGGACTAACCCATGATTCTCTCCATCTGTGGATTGGAAGCCACTTGGAACTAAGCCAAGTCTCCTTCCTCAATATGTACGTCCTACAAATGTTGAGTGTAATTGTGTGGTCATCTAAAACCTGCTAGCTGTCACATGCAAGCAGAACATGTCCCACAGCTCCAACATTTTTACTTTGCTACTACCCAACTGGAATAATAGGTAAATTACTGCATGAAAGACACTGAGCTAAACTCTAGTCTCACTCATTTCCATGTAATTTCCTGAGATAATGGGATAAAATGAAAGAAGCTGAGCCTACAGAAAGTCTGATCCCTACCCAAGACATCGATTTTATGTTCAGAGCACACTCATTCAGAATTATCATTTTAATATGAATCTCCATGTACATTATTATTATTGGTATTAATGGGAATGGAGAAAATACATGTGAGCTGTTGGAATCAGGACAGTGGGATGGGAATGACACATAACCAAGGGAAAACTCCCTGCCTAGGGAATTCAGACAGTGCTGTGCAGTCACTGCTATGCTATTTGCCTCGTGCTATATACAGTCACAAAATATTCCACTCAGTCAGAGACACGGCCAGAAAAAGCCCTGCAAACCCCAAAGTCTTAGAGTCTTATAATAACCACTGAAGCACGCCCTCCACCACAAAAAGAGCACAGCAGAGCTCCTGTTGACCCACACAGAACAAGCTGCATGCAATTTATTCCAGCATGTAAAGAACCAGGCAAAATCATAAGGACAGGTTTCAGTACATCCACAGCCATTTAGCATTGCTCTGGAACTGCGAAGCAAATATTTTTGCTTACTTTAATGAAACACCATAATGCTGGAATGAGGTATTATAAAATTATCTGGAATTTTCAGAATCTACTTTTATTTCAGGGGATAAAAATCTAAATTTGGGTAGCAGTATTTGGGTGAAAAAAATCCATTGTTAAAAAATATCCTTTCAAAATTAATCTGCTTTTTTCTTCCCTCTCCTTCCACTTTTTCATTTGTAAATTTATATTCCTGAGAGTTGTTGAACCAGCATGCTAGCATGCTACCTGTCACTGTAAGTTCAGACACAGGAACTCAGAAAAATAAAAGGCATTGGAGTCTTTATGAGGAACATAATGACGATACAATAGTGTTTACTGTAAAATGCCATTCCTATTGCCTACCACACTGTATGTATTAACATTCCCATTATTATTTTTCGGACAAAAAAAGTCAGTTTAAAGCTTCAGTTGCAATCAAGCCATGAACAGGACAAAACAGCAAACACAGTTAAGCTGCAGATTGACTTGTCTTCCAAAATGCCCAAGAAGCTGCTAGTTTTTGATAGTGTTTCTACTTGCTGTAATTACAAATTATTGCAGTTAGATTGTTCTCATTTGGCCAACATTGGCCAACACCAGCGTGGCAACCTGGATGAATGGTCTCTATCTATTTGTATATTTGTTTTAAGAGGATGGGGCAGGTCATGTCTTGTCCCACACAAGAAGAGCAGCTACAGGAGAAGACCTGAATCTGGTCAAGACATTATGCCAGGACTAGAGCACCATGTCAAACCAGAGCCACCCTCGGAGGAAGGGTTTACCTGGGGAGCTGGGAGGACAAAAGAGAGGAGGAAGAAGAATTGTGCTGGTGAATGTTGTTCTGTGTTAGATTTTTATAGAGCTTAGAAAGTTTTTCTGCCTCCCACCATCACCATAGTAGTTTATCTAAATTGCATCAGGAAAATGATGGGGTGTAAATAGAAAAGTTACCCCAAAACTCCCTCCTGTAGCAGCTTTGGTGCAAGTGCAATCATAATTCTGAATCACAGGAACAAACCTTGTACACTGTTGTAGTTCATTATTTAACAACAGCAAATTGCCATTATTTTTTACTGAGCTTGAGGTGTAGTTTGCAACCCATTCTCATGCTTCATGGTGCTTTCAACTCAACATGAACACAGACTGCAGAGTTAGCTCCCAAATACAGTGGATCATGATTTGATGATGTTAGTAAAGTGGCTTCAGGGACTCTTCTCTTTTGGGGATGCAATGGTTTGTACCCAATGCCCTGCTGTGGTACTACTCCTGGTCCTTCAGGGTCTTCAGCGACTCCATCATCAACATCATACTCATTTATGACAAAGTTGCATACTACTATATATTATTTAAGCTTCTGTGATGATTAGGGATAAAGGAAAGACATTTCCTTTAGCTGCAGAAGGGAACATTCAGAGCGCCTTTCTCATGGACTAACCCTATTCTGCTGGAGGATCTACAATACCTCAGCAGAGAGCTTATAAGAAACCAGCCAGACATGTTTAAACAGCAATTTGGAATCACCAAATACTAGCCAAATATATCTCACTGTTGTTATAGTATAAATATAATTATTGCTATTATTAGTAGTAGCAATAGTTACTATTACTGGTTATTATTAGTCATAATTTTTACTGTGGTACCACTTAGGAATTCCCTTCGTAGCCCAGACTGCCATTGCAATATGTGCTGTAACGCTGTTACCATGACAATTTTTCTCTGTTTGCCAATGTGTGCTGGCTAGAGAGCCAGCTGTTGACTAGCTGTGCTCTAAGTTGCCGAGCAATAAATCCCAAACCAAATTCATGACCAGATTTCTGCTCCAAGTCTCAATCTTGTGACTTGCCACGTAGGCTGCTTTGCAACTCCACCTGACTTCATCAAGTCACTCTGCAAAAAGGCCACTCTGTCACTGAAACAAGGCAAATTTTTTGGAAATACACATTGCATAGTCGTTTGGACAGGTAAGCACAGGAGATGCTGCTGGTGAGATTGACAATGCCGTCAGTGTTTGTGAAAGGCTCTGGGGAAGCAAGGGAAAATGAGAATGATTTCTTTGCAATACAAGAGAAAAAGCTTTTAGAAGCTCATTATATTAAGAAAAAGGCTTTTAGCTAAGAAGGACAAGACAAACTTTGTGAAATGTCAATCGTTTCTTACAGATGAGGAGATTTCCCTGACAGATTGTGATCTCAAGAGATCCACAAACTATTGCCCTGGCTTTTGGCTTAATGTTGAACACACCAAGGTTGTTAACTCCTCTAAGAAGATACAGTCATTTGACTTTTTTTCCTTCTTGTAACAACAGTGAAATTGGTCACTGTGCACAGAGAATTAATTTCATTGTGGAGTTCACTCACAAATTATGCTCCCCTTAGCATTTTCATAGCCTTCTGCACAGAGGTACATGTCATGCACCCAGCAAAAAGTGCATCAGAGACGTTTGAGGAGTCCTCAGGTGCTCACAAAGACCCCCGTGATTCGGCTGCCCCAGGACCTGGGGTGTTGCAACCCTGTTGTCTCCAGGACGGCAAGCTATTAGCATCTGAGGGCTGTTGGGTAAAGCCACGGTATGTGAACTAATGGTCCCAAACCATTACCTGCTGAGTTGAAATCCTTATCGCAAAAGCACTGTGGTTGTGATTTGCATCTCCCCAGTGTGTGGGTTCAGTAACTTTTCCATCTGTCATTACCAGTAATCTCTCTCTGTAATCTCCCTACTACCTCTGTGTCACCAGTATCCCCACTATAGGTGTTGTGTTTTCTAATGGTCCACTTAGCGCATTCAGAAGTCTTCCATGCTCACGCTATTGTTTGATTATGTCTTTTAGGGTTAAGATCTGATCAGTGTATGTACACCCTCTTCTGAAGCTAAACCGACTTTCCTTAAGCCTACTATTCAGCTGTGCCTGCTTTCTTGTTCACAGGCACTCAAGCAAATGTATTCTCAAACACAGCAAACAGGCTAATGCCTCTTGAGTTTTATATTCCTTCCTGCCACCTCCTTTTCTTTCTCTTCAGCTTGCCGTAATCACATCTGAATCCCAGGGACACGTCCTTCCGCAGCTTTGAAAAGCCCAGGGAACACCTGATGCTGTTCCATAGGTGACACCTTTGTTGTCAACACAGCCAGGAGGATGCGATGCTTCAGAAGGGATGTCCGCGTATCACACTGAGGATCCAAGGAGCAATGACATCTGTGGGGCCACTGTGCTCTCCTCGATGGCTTTCAGTCTTGATCTTTGCAGTTGTGCTTGGCACCCCTGTTGATCAACCTTTTAAATAGATTACCAATGCTCTTTTCAACAGTTTTCCACTCTTCCTTCTAGCTTCTCACCTGAAGTCTTTATTTTTCCTGTCTTCCTCTTCAATAAGATAAACTTTTGAGAGATGAGCCGTTCTAACACGTTCCTGACTCTGTCCATGTGGAGCCATGTGAGTTTGTGTCCTACTGCATCTGTCACTCACCTTCCACAGCACAGCTTCAGAGACATGTCTCTGAAAATATCTATTTAGAAATACTGATGAATTAAAAGTGCACCTGGAACTTGGTATTAGGTCCTAATTTAATACATCCTCAGCCTTTATTCAGGCTAATCACAAAACTGATCTGTCTCTTCACATGAAACTCCCTTCATGTTAAGGACACTTTTGTCCTTGATCAGAGTTTATCTGAAGAAATCCTGCTAAAGATATGCCATGATACAGGCAGCCAAAATATTGCATTTAAAAGATGATGAGCATCCAGACTTACCTTTTATGATCAAATGGAGATAGTGAGCCTGAGTTTCCTCCTTTGGGGAGCTTGGCAGTAGCTTTCTGAGAACACTCTCCATCGCTGGCAAAAAGTTCTCAAAATTTACAGGTGTAGTGGCCAATCTCCAGAGAAGACACTGAAATTAATTTAGGTCTCCTTGAAACAAATGTCCAGTGACTTCTTGCCAAATATGCCAACATTACTGGTACCACAAGAAAAAGATAATGAGGAAAGCAAATATTGTTTTATTAATTCTCTTACATTTCTCTATTGTTCAAATGCTGTAAACGTCATTGTGTGAGGCATCAAACAAGCATGTGGGATAAGACACTGATCTAACAGCTCATTAGCTTGGTTAGTGCTGATGCAACATAGCCATATCTCACACTTACTGCATAAAGTAGTACTACACATGACAAAAGCAAATACATAAATAACCAATCAAATTTACGCCAAACAAAAACCAGTCACAACAGTATTCATGCCTTGGCATTTTAGTGATCAAATTTGTATTGTTAAAAAAATAATAAAATAAATTTCCTAATAAGTGATTGATATCACATTCAGTAAAAATATCTCTGGATCTTGAGGAAAATCTGTGACATTTTATTTCTGCTAGAAATTAGTGTAACGATTAAGGTTTCCAGCTCTGGTTCCAGGGAGACATCTTTCTTCCATTGCATTTTTCTCTGTTCCTTCTGTGCCAACTCTTATAAAACAAGATACCATAGGACTTAATTCTAAAAATCTAGTATTACTGCCTTGTGGTGAACTGAATACTACAGATTCCTTCTTGATAATACTGTCTCATGGGATTCCTGTGCAGTAACAGAATCTCCTGGGATTCCTGCCTGGTAACCATATCTCACTGGACTTTGGTAGTATTTCTCCCATTGGATAACCCCAGCCCCACCAAATAAGCAGTCATAAACCTTACACTCTCATTATTTTACATGACATTATTTTACTAATGTCAGACCCTGCACTGTTTAAATCAGTGGGGTGGTTTTTTTCCCCATTGATTTTCACTAAGTTAGAATCTAAGCTCCAAGAGAAAAGACTATTATGGAATATTTTATTTGTTTATCGAGAATAACATTAAGAAATACTTTTAAAGGAGCAATAATAGAAATATTTCATGGATGGTTTATCTACATACTGTCATTCAACTCCTGCAGGACTTGCACTTAGTCTTTCACCATACGTGGACTACAAAGCTTTTTGTTGTTCTGAAAGTGAGACATGGTAACAGTTCTTCCTCCTCATGCTAGTGAGAGAAATCACAGCTAAGTATATTCAAAAAGAATATACCAGTTTTCAGTTAATGCCTCTGCTACAACTATAGATCAGCAATAAACCAATAGCCATAAATCACCTATTAGTGTTTTTATTATACCCCAAAAGTTCACTAAAATATCAGGACCGTGTTGCAGCAGATACCGCAACCTTAAATAACGACGCGGGCAATCTAGTCTTTCTGTTCTTAGCCAGCGTCCCTATCCAGTTGTTCACAGCAACTTGACAGGGGATAAAGTATTCCAAGAAGCCCATGAACACACACAATTTTGTTCTAACAGTCCTACCTAGTATCTCCAGACACTTTTCCAGCTTTTCCCAAGATGTGGGGTCACCCCAAGCAGCAGCAGTTAATGACTTGCAGGGTAACTCTGGCACAAGAGGCTGGCCCCATGGTCGCACATTTCACAGGGTTCAGATCTGTTTCATCAATGTGTAAAGCTGAGAGCGATCCAGAAGAGGTTTGCTCTGTGAGATTCCCAGGCTCAAAAGTTTGGGCCTGAGCTTTCCTTTGACTTATGTAGTGTTTCTAATGGCCCGCATCTGAGAAGAGGATGGGAACTATATGGTTGGAAGTTGGATGCATCACTTTACGATGGAGGGATTGCTGCTGAGCTGAAAGCCAACCTTGCTCACGGGAGAGTCATTTCACAGTGTTGTATTGCCATCATACACCACTTGCAGAACCCAGCCATAAAAGTCCTCACCTTACTAAGAAAAATAATTTTGCAGCAGTAGCTCTAGAACATTACAAAATCTGAGCACTTGTAATAATAATAATAGTTAAAAATCCCTAACAAGGGTTATTCAGTAAGTTTTGCGTCACTAAGCTCTAGATACACCAACAGGCATCAAGGTAGGTCTTGACTACTGTCTTCCTGGCACAGGGTGGCTTTAGCAGAGCTCTGACTAGCTGAAGTCCTGGCTCAGCGAGAGAAGGAAAGTTGGAAACCCAGACACTACTAGGGCTTGAACCACAATGAAGGCACCTGAAGAAGATAAATGTTAGAGACGAAAGAAGGTAAGCAGGCAACACCTTCTATTAAAGCATTGTATCTCCTGCTGCATGTTCAAACACAAAAAAAATGAACATCTGCCATTTTTCCTTTTCACAGCTGTCTTTCAATCCAAATATAACACTCACAACTCCAAATCTTATGGCTGTTCTGAGCCCTTTTTTGAATCTAAACCCTGCTTCAACACCAATCTTTATTTGGTCTTGATCAAGTCATTACACCTCACAACACTTGGAGATACAAGTATCTGTGATAACAACCCCTGGCTACTTCACGTTATTTTTGAGAGGATCAATAAAGTTTCTGAAGTACTTTCTGAAGGTAAAAAAATAATGCTGAAGCACTTGATACTAAGATCTGTTAAGACACCTTTATCCCTAAACCCTTGAATTTCCCTGGTGTTTAACTGCCTGAGGGACCACTGAAAGTAGCAGGTAGATAAGCAAGTGGAAGGCATTCAGGAGCTTCAGTGGCTTTGGTCCTGGCTGGCACTTGGGTACCCTCTGTGATGACTAGAAGGGCTGTATGTTCTGACTATTCCTATAAGGGAGTGAGAAACAGGAATGGGGTCAGATTAGAATCTGCATCTCTGCTCTGTTGCCTTTTAGGGTACAACTTGCTGCTTGGACAATGAATTGAGAAACCTGTGCTGGAGACTTGTGGAAATATCCGCAGGCAGCCTGGACAACGAAAACAGGAAAAACAAAACACTTCTTACCAGGGGGGCTTTTGACAGCCTCTTAAGGGGGCATTCATGACTTTCTTCTGAGTCACCACCCCAAAAATACTGTGAGTGCTATTCGTTCAGCGGGGCTAGCAGTGCAAGCTGGAAACAATCTAGGGAACTCTCATCTTCAGGTCAGTGGGGGCTGGCAGAGTGGTGGCTCTCTCCCGGGGAACGAGGGGCGAGACGAGAAAGAGCACGGCTTCCAAATTGCTCTCATGCATGTTGTGGCTGGAGACAGGCACTGCAGAAAGGGAAGGGTTTATTTGCTGCCCAGAAGCAGAGCTGTGGATCCCCTTTGCAGCTCTCATGAGAACTGGAATGATTTGTTGTTGTTGTTGTTGTTTTCATGCTTGAGAGATGGTTATGGCTAGGAAAGCTTTGTATAGAACTGGAACAAAGAGGTGCAGAGTTTGGGGGAGATGCATGAAAATTTCTGCTATCACACACTGCTTAGTCTTCTGCTTGGAAGGGTCAGAGAGCAGCTTTGGTGTATATCCCACTTATAGCCCACCAGACCTTCTTAGGGCCTGAAGCCCTCCTGCTGTAAAAACAGGGGAGAACCCATAAAAGCAGCAGCATCTCATATATAGCACAAATCTTTTCTTACAAGATAGGCAAGAAGCTAAATGCCTTAATTAGAAGTTCACCGAGTTATTTTTTGTATGTTGCAGCTAACGACACAGAACATGGACTCCTGATTGAATACCAAGACAGTAAATCAATGAAGGGTGTTTGCTACCGTTCGTGAAATGCTCCAGCTGTGCTCCTGAGGATTATAATGTCAACAGAACTCTTGATTTGAATCACAGCCTTGCCTTCACTCAAGGGCCATATATTAGTCTTGAAAAGCAGACAGAGTTTCATTGCTCAAAGGAAAAAAGAGAATCGCTGTGCTGAAAATAAAATGATGATGTAGGGGAGGAACACTGCAACGCAGCCAAAGGAGATGCATGGCAAATTTCAGCAAAAAATTCTAGAAATTTGGACGTTAAGATATTTCTCCATGTTTGTTTAGTGTAAGTTTCACAAGTCAAATTTAATTTTTGATAATATATTTAGACAGTTCTCGGTCACCTGATTCAGTGCTCAGCTGGTGTGACACCTCACAGCTTCACCAAAGCCAGTACAGCAATGCCAACTGACTTCAGCCAAGGATCTGGTCCTTACTCAGGGTATGATATATATCAGGAATCCCAGGAAGCAAGACATGGATCATGTTAGACACAGGTAGATTTGTCTGGAGGACAAATATGTTTCTGAATATCACTTGTGGCTATGCTTCTGCTTCAGAGCATGGGCACATCAAGGAAGACCAGACTGGAGTCCATTGAGCTGGATTCCTGAAGGCTGTGTAAAAGGGGTAGTTTCACCTTAGTAAAACACTTGAAGTTTCCCAGGAATCTTTTGACATTTAGCAGGTGTCCTCTTGCAATGATTGTAATAAATCTTAACAACTCACATGCAACCAGGCAAAAAAAAAACCCCCAAAAAACAAACCTGAAAACTCTCCTAATAATGACCTTGAAGTTGTTGACGAGGTCACAGTAGTAGTGTCATACTGAAGTTTGCATATGTTCTTACTTTTTTAATCAGCTGCTGCCAAAGTACACATGATACAAACTAGAATCTTCATTATCCAAAGCTCTATCATAGCCTCTGTTTCCTATAATACAGCTCTATCCCTGGTATTTATTGCTTACATTGAAAAGTATCTCAGTTATTCAGAACCTTGGTTACTCAGATTCAGTAATTGGACTCATTAAATCAATTTGCAATAATTCAGCTGGCCCAAAACCATTTCCCTTCTCATAACATGTACTGAAGCTGTGCAAAATTTTGCACAAAACTATTCAAAAAGGGAAAGATTTAGCTTTACTTTGAATACTTGTGTTGAAAACAAAAAGGAGGAAGAGATTTCACAGAGCCTTAATATACCTGGATCTTAGGGCAGGTTTATGTCTTTGCAGGAGCAAGAAAACTGGCCATCCTTCCTCTCTGAAGTGTAGAAATAATTGCAAGTGCTGCTTTTCACCAGCACCAAGGTTGAACAGTAGTTCAAATACAACAGAGTTGGAGAGTTGAGCCAAGTTCCTGAAACATAATATTAGTTTCTACTGCACTGACTCTTGCAAAGTCACGGTACCCGCTGGGGATGAGAGTAGCCTGTTTCTTGGCTTGGCGTTTTGTTTATTTTGCTTCTCCACCAGCACACGTGAAGCCTGGGCAGAGCTGTGCCAGCTCGTGCTCCCTCCACCATCTGCAGGACAGCACTCAGGGCTCACGTCCATGGCTGCCACGGTGGGTGTGATGGGTATCAGGCTCTCCAACAGCCTTCATGCACGAGTCTCATCTCAATGTTTTCTTGCATTACATGAACTTCTCTTCTGATGGGGTCTCTTAAGTACAAATATGCGCGTGCCATCAAAGTTGAGTGCAGAGTTTTACAACTGTTAAACCTGTTCCTGGTTTGCCAACACAAACAGCCTAGCCAAATAGAAACTAGGAGTTCATTTCAGAAATAAGTGAACTTGAGGCATCACATCTGTATATAAGTTATGTCACTGGTGTGAAAATACACATATCTTGTTTGTCTCAGTTAAAGTGCTTTATTCCTGGAAGTGTATGTAGGATAAAACCCACAGGCCTTCACTTGGCAGGGTTCTCCAGGATGTTTTTCTAAACTAATTCTCTTTCTTCTTCCCCAACTGCCCCAGCTTCTTTTTCCTCTATCAATCTCATGGAGAGAGCAGCACCATAATAGTGGCTCAAGGTATAAAAGTGTTTTTCTTACCTCTCTTCGATTGCATTTTAATCTGTCCAGCTTCTTTTCTGATTCTGCTTTATCAAGTTTGCATGAAAAAGAGGCACAAAGTGTCCTTCAATCTTTTCATAGCTTTTTGACCTACTGCTTCATTGTTTTCTAAAAACAAAAACAGAACAAAAAAAACACTTTTGCTTCATTTAGCCATACATGTTCTTTACATAAGCCATAGCCATTATTTTCCCCAAAATTTGCCAAGAAAGCAAACCTTTGGCTACCTTTCTAATTCATCTCCAAAACTGGAACCCTGTTCCAATATTCAAACACCTGAGTATTCAACATATAGGTGTTATAAATTGTATAGGTTCCCAGGCTCTGAGAAAGGTCTGCTGGAGCACCTGGGGCTTTCTTCTGAAGGGTGGTAGGGTTTCTTTGAGATCATTCTTCAAATTTGCCAAGAAAGTAAACCTTTGGCTACCTTTCTAATTCATCTCCAAAACTGGAACCCTGTTCCAATATTCAAACACCTGAGTATTCAACATATAGGTGTTATAAATTGTATAGGTTCCCAGGCTCTGAGAAAGGTCTGCTGGAGCACCTGGGGCTTTCTTCTGAAGGGTGGTAGGGTTTCTTTGAGATCATTCTTGGGCTGGATCACAAGGCTGCTTGTGAGCTTTCAGACTTTCTGGGAGGAGGCTGCTCTTACTTTATATAATATTCTATCTATGTACAGCAGAGGAGAGAAAAAGTAAAGAAATAATTGTCTTCTCTGAAAATATATACAGAAGTGTTGAACCAAAAGGAAAAACATGGGCCCACAGGAAGGAAGTTGCAGGGAAGAAGGCTTTGGTGTAAGCTTTTACTAAAGCTGGGAAAGAGCTTAGAGGAGACAGCAGAAAGAAATGACATAAAACAAGGAAGTGAATTTGATCTGAGCAATGCAGAGATAAGGGGAAACTTAATGTTGGGTTGAGTTCTTTAAGAAAAAGCAAAAAATACGTGGGATCACTCTGCTTTGTTTCAATTAGGAAATTCAGAGTTAAAAAAAAAAAAAAAAAAAAAAATAAGCTTTTAGTAAAGATGGGAAAAAGCTTAGAGGAGACAGCAGAAAGAGATGACATAAAACAAGGGAGTGAATTTGATCTGTGCAATGCAGAGATAAGGGAAAACTTAATATTGGGTTGAGTTCTCTAAGAAAAAGCAAAAAATATGTGGGATCACCCTGCTTTGTTTCAATTAGGAAATTTAGAGTTTAAAAAAAAACCAAAAAACAAAGAAAGAAAAGAAGGAAAAACTCAGTTCTGAAGAGCTTTGTTTCACCACTTTGGTCCTCCTCTGGGAAGTTCTTAGAGAATCTCAATTTCCTATAGCTTTTTTTGAATACATTTGCAGTAAAGCACTAGAAATGCAATACGTTCTTCATTCAGGAGAAAGAAAGGGTTAACCTGACCCTGAGGATTTTCTTTCCATATGTACTACTGACTAGAGCTAACAGATCCTCGGAGCAGACAGACTATGGGACACAAATAAACTCAGTTTCTGTTGCTGTAGTTTTAGACCCGTGTTGCCATGAAAAAATGTCTAAGGATTTAAGAATAATTTTCAGTTGGAGACTCCAGTGTCTGCGGTGTAAACCAAGTATGTACGATCATACTGGAACTATGCTGTGCTGAGTAATGTGTGTCACCTATCTCCTGGTGGCACTCTCAGACACTGCCAGCAGATTTCTTTCAGACTAGTTCATTTCTGGCTGTATAAAGTAATGTTCATGTGACTTTTCCTAGTAGGAACATAGAAGGAAGGTGGAGCCTTAATCTGCTGTCAATTTTTTGGGGGGAGTCCTATTTAATGTAGTATCTAAAGACACTGAATTCTGGTCATATTTTATGAATTAGTTCATTTCTCTCTCCAAAATACACGCAAGGAATAATTTCAAAAGATAAAAATTGATTTAAGACAGATTATTATCTTTTGTGGCTGGTCATCACAGGTCATCACATACGATGTATTATTGGACAGTATGATTAAACTTACATGGATGTACTTCCAGAAAAGGTTATTTCCAAATAAAAAAGACTTTAAATTCAAAAATATCTTAGTGTGAGATCTTGTGATATTTTGACATTATCAGACTTAGCTTTCTCTGCTCCAGGAAAAAAATGTACAAAATCAGGCAGTTGGTGACAGAGATATTGCCAAGCCAGAAGAACTGCACATGCCCCGTGCTTCTTACTTAATTTTGCATTAACATCAGGATGTCTCTAAATTCTCCTCACAGATAGATCACTGCTCTTCAAATCCAGATGTTTCAGCCTGTAGTAAAAGTACTACAGCATTTAGGATTGTTCTTGTAGGAAAGCATAACATTTCCTTTAATGTGTAATGTGAAGAATGTGAGCTTATTTTGTGGTCAGAAAGGGGATGTACCCCAGATTTCAGAAAGGCTTCTCTCCTGCTATGCAATGGTGGCATCTAAACTATTGCAGAACTAAAATGGGACAGAGTTCTCTTTAACCGTCTAAATTTGGAGGTGGCCCGAGAATGCTAACAAAGGAGGACAGTTACCATCAACTGTTCTTTAATTATAGATCTGCTTGTTCACCTTCCCACATCCTTCAAACCTTCCAAAAGGAAACAGGAGACATTTGAACTTGAGCACCACCGCAAACTTCAAAGGCACTATTTAAGATAGCTTAAAATATATATATACATATAAATCACTTCAGTACCTTTTCTCCCTATGTAAAGAATTTTACCACTTAAAAATCCAAGAAGGAGGAACACAAATCTTCTTTACTAGAAGGCAAAGCAGATACGTGAACTAAAGAAACTTCTACCTTATCCAAGCTATTCAGTTTTGTTATATTCTTCAGTTCTCACAGGGGTACAAGTTTCTTAGATTTCCCATGGGATTTATATACATTCTCACTCTCTTTCTCCCTCTGCTTTGCTAACTCATGCCACTGAAATAAACCTTCCCAACACCATCGTTATGGGCAGTGCTTTCATCTGAGGAACAGTATATCCACAAAGCAAGGCACCTTTGGCTTGCAAATAAATAACTATTTTATTCAAATGTGCCCTGACCTGTTTGCTGCACACATTTACAAAAGGTTCAAAGTACTTCAAAAACTTTTTTAAGCTTTCACAGTGTTGTAACATCAGGTGGAAAATTATTCAAGTCCACTGAGAGTAATAGAATAAGTCCCACCACCTGTGGTGGGAAGCAGATTGTGCTGGAGTCAAACCAAGCAATTGTAGCTGAAAAGCTGAACTTTACGGTACGAATTGGTTCAAATCAGTCCAGCAGAATGAATTCACTGGAGTACACTCTGCCCAATACTATCCCTGAAGATAGTAACAAGAATGAAATTTGGCTTCAAATTGGAGAATATGTCGAATTCAAGTAAAAAAATTCACACCTAGTTGCTTACGTCTCTGCTTTTATTCATGTAATGTTTTCGTGTCTCTTTTTTGTATTTTAGAAGCTGGTCACTTCTTTTTGCTGTCACTTTAATGGCCACAAAACGTGTAAAGCAACATTCTCAGCTGCGAATGTTTCCTTCCATGGGTCAGTTTGTCCCAGGATTGTGCTCACTACACCATTTCCTATTACAGATACCTTCGTACCCTGTACATCAGCAAGTGAAGAACATGAAAACAACCCCAAAGGAGGGAACCCCCCTCACATTGCTCATCTTCACACCCACAGCAAGCTTTTCTGTGGACAAACCAAGGAACTCACCATTTGGAAAAATGCCTGTAGCAACAGCTAGGAATCCATGATCAGTTTTTAAAATGCTTTTAGCAGAACAAAGAAAAAAAAAAATAATTCTTCAGTCCCCAAAGACTTGTACAGCTGTAGTGGCATGCTGAGGAGACCAAAAGCAACCCAGGGGTGATTGAAGACAGCTCACATCCACTTCTTAAGCTCTAGAAGATGCAGTAATAGCTGTCAGGATCTGGTTCATCAGCAGACACTCTTTGCAGTCTCCTGTTTTTGACACATTAGCATCCCTCCCCTGTGCCTTCCCTCCCCACAGAGAAAAGAGAGGCTGGTGAGACCAGGAGTGACTGCAGCCCCATTCCATGTTGACACAGATGGGTCAGGAGTCCTTGCATCCTAGAGTCAGGAAAACACAGTGCAATGTGGAGATGGATCCCTTTTGCCCCCAGACCACCACACCAGCATGCAGAGCTGGGGCAAAGCCCAGGCTGCTCCTCCTGTGCTTGGGTCACTGTGGCAAAGCCTGAAGCCCAAACTCCAACATCAGTCTCTCGCTTGTGAAGTCTGAAGGGCTTGTTGGTAGCTTGTTTGTAAATCATGTCAGATACAGCTCACATTATGCAATGCTAAATGACTGATATCACACAGAATATTCTAACAAAATGGATTCTAATTAGTGGGAGTTGATGCATTTCATCCCACCATATGTTGTTTCACTTGTTTTTTTCTTTGTTGGTGTATTTTCCTGGTAAAAGATACTTCTTTCTAAATGCTATATTTATTACCAATAAAAATAGTTTACATTCCAAAAGGGAAAAAAGAAGAGCTGTCAATAAGGTCCTACTGTGCAGAGATTATTGTTTTGATAAGACAGATCACAGCAATTCCTATAAAGACCTTTTTGGCAGAGTGGCATGCTGATCTCCTTGCAAATGTTTGGTTCTTAGAAAACAATTCTGCACATAAACGATGCAGAAATAGTTGTCCTAATTGAATCCCTCTTTTTATAAGGCCTTCAGCACCTCACTGGTAAATAAAATTGAAACATTTCAATTCCAGGAGTGTAACAACATGTAGAGTCTTGTTTGCTCTGGGCTCAAAGATGTCATTGTATTTGTGCTATGGATATGACATTCAGTAATTTTAGGATGACTAAACTGAAAAAGGTTTGGCTTAATTTGTTTTAATACATTGTTGGAGATATGTTATAAAGCACTCTCTTTTAGTACTATCCCTGAGTTTTTGAGGCCAGAAGAAGGTTTCCTCATTTTTAATGCAATTGATTATACATTCTCCTGAGGAATATTCCATATAACTATGCTATACATGTACATAGGAATATGAAAAATCTTATGCTTTATATCAAATACAAATAAGCAGTAAAATTAAAGGTTTTCATTGTCATCACTAACAAACAGCTTTATTTTCTGAGGTTATTGTTTAGGTCTGGGAGAGAGATTCTGGACAGCAATGCACAGTGCTGGCAGGGTGCTCAGGGGAAAGGTTTTTGCTGTAACTCAGACTTTTCAACAACTTTGTCTTGTGATTTTCATATTGACCTGCATGGCTGCAACTTTAAATATATTTAGTTGCCTGCTCTTCTGAGCTCATATTTACTGACGAGGCTGTGAATCAAACAGTTGATGATGAATATTAGTGCATTATAACAGCTTTGCTGTCTAGATTTTTTTTAGCCTGAGCTGTTCTGGATGGGACTAAACCTTCTGAAAGCTGGGGAAGTAACCACATCCTCAGTTCAGACAATTATAAGAAACAGTTAAGCCTTGTCAACTGAATAGTGGAACTAACACCAGCCCCATTCCAAAACCAGGTCCATGTAACCATCCAAAGCAAAGGCACGTGTGGTCAAAAGGATTTCTTTGCCTATTGTTTTGCAGAGGGTTGTACATCTGCAAAGAAAAGCAGAGAAGAAAGAGGAAACATCAGGAAGTAAAGCAGGAAATCCAAGAGCTCACAAAAGGACTCGAAAGAGAGAGGGTTTGGGGCTAGGTACTGCCATGAAAAAGTATGAACAAAAAAATCCCCTCTAGCATTATTTCATGCTTGTGGTGACTGAGAAAAACAGATTTTATACTTTTTTAATATTCTTTGTAATTAAATAACATTACCACTACTGTCTGTAATGAAAAGTATTTCAACAAGAACATTAATATTTCTTAAAAGATAAAAAAGACAAATCCCAAAGCCATCTCCTTTGAATTTCTGCAATGAGGCTGAGCAAAAAAAAAATCTCAGAATGTTAGTAAAATTGTTTTAGGTTGATGTAAAAATCATCACTTACCCACAATAGTTAAAATGTCATTGCCTCCAACCAGTTAATTACTTTTGCTTTTGTCTCTCCTCTCCTTTTTTTCAGTGTTAGCATTTTAGACTTTGTTGGGATGAAAACTGAAACTGAGATAAGGATGTAGTTCATGTGTTAAGCTAAACTTCATTGCCATTTCCTCTGGGAAGGTGGTTAAAACAATACTCCTACACCAAGCATGCAATACAGCTCAAAACAAAGACAGGAGTAAGCAGGTGTTTTGTAGTTAATGATATTCCTTTATCACCTACAGCAATTACCTTCTGTTGCGGGTAGTTTGACCGTCTGTGAAAGAGAAGGAGAAAAGAATGAGAGGAAAAATTGATAATAAACAGCAACAGAAAAGCAAGGGATACATTCAGCACAAGCACTTGCCTTTGAGAAAAGCTAAGAGTGAAGACTAAAGGTTTGGTAGGACATAGGTTTGGAGCTGGCATGACGGTGCCGTCTTTGCATGGTGGGAAACAGGAGTTTGTCCATTTTCTTTAGACAATAAGGATTATATTGAAAATACCTGGTGCAGTCATTAATCACTAGATTTACAACAACTATTTTTAGGGGAGAGAAAGCTGAGAATGGATCTTCTTTAGCTTACAAGTTGAGGTGAATTAGATCTGAAAGCAGACAAAATAAATATGGCTGAATTTAGACATGGAGATAATCAGCTCTCTTAATCTTCAGCTGTAGGTGACCTTTCCCTGCCCGTTGGGCTTACTGACACTTTCCTTCCCTTACATTTTGTTTTTGAAGCTTGAAAGACTCCCTAAGTCTCTCTCTTTCCTGCCCAGTCATATTTTTCAGCCCCTGCCAGTAGACTGAAGGGAAATAGAGACCTGAGATAGCGGAGCTGGGAGATAGTGCCCCAAAAATACTCCTGATGCCCAGGATGCAAAACCTAATTTCCTTCACTGATACAACCAACTTTCAAAAGACAAGTTGAACTCTGCAGTAGTTTGGACCTTGTGAGGGTCACAGGAGAGTAAACAAAACAGAAAATCTGAAATTTTCTGTTTCTTTTTCAGTCTCTATGTTTCTTCTTTGCACAGCTTGTTCAGTGGCTCCTGACATGATATTGCCTGATTTACTTTTGTGAAGTAATCCCACTACTGTTTTTGATTATTTTGTAAAAGCAAAAAAATTTGGGAACCTGGTTCATGGTTTTCTGTACCCTTTTTTAAACCTAAATCTATTCTGTGTGCACCACATTACATTATTTAAGTGGTTTTTTACATTATTTCAGTATAAAGGAAAGCAGAAATCAAAGAGTTTTGACTTTCTTATTCAAAAATAGTTTCCTTCTTTGTTAGAACATTACAGAAGAGATACGAAAGTGGAAGAAATGGAGCGTACTTTTTGGTGTAAAGACACCTTTCTGTTTTTAACTTTATAGGGGTGTAAGCAGTGCTAGGTCTGTAACTACCAGGCTTAGTAAACTCATTCTATGGACTCATTTTACTTCTCTTTACAGAATTCAACCCTTAGCAATGGAAGACTTACACTACCTAGTGTTAAATGATCATACCATTATTCAGTAAGTAGCCCACAAGGTCTTTCTGTCAAGGTGACCAGGAATAGGATTTGCACCTTTCTGCTTCTATATAATGTCATATTTATCTTGCAGATCTTTTGTTAAATTCAGATTGAACATTTATTTCAGTGCAGTCTCTCTTTTCTGCATCTGTGCTGTATCAGGAAGTGAAGAGCCATGGTCAACTCTCATTGAAATGACCATTATTTTTGCTTGTCAAACACATCTAAATCTTTGTACTACTTTATAATCTCCTGGCTGTGAAGAGAAATTTTTAAAGCTTAACCCCTTGCTCAATATTAAACTTGTGATGTGGACTCCACTCACCTTTGTAAAAGTTAACTTCCAGAATCAGATGAGAAAAATTTATAGAAACATAATTTTATGTGTATTGAACCAAAACTCGAGATCATTAAACCCTGTCTTGATTTGAAGCTTTCAGTTTAGGACTGCCTTGTGAAAATAACGAGCATTTGAAAAGAAAGCAAAATCAGAACATAGCAGCCACCTTAAATTAACAAGTCACTACAGTTTTTGTATGCCCAATGTGATTTTTATTCCACACCTGCCCCCCCTCCCCCCTCAATAGTTAAAACATATTTGACCTAGAACTAGGACTTCCTGTAGAAAACTTAGCTAAACAAAAGTCTTTAAGAAGATTCTCATCCCCAATGCTGAAGTTTTCTATCTTGCAAGTTCAGTCCACACCATAAACTCAGTTTTCACATCATATTTGGGTTCCATTTTAGGAGAGGCATCATCAGTTAGTAAACAGGTATATACTGCTAAAGCTTGGCCAATGCAAATGCCACTTTACCAGCATTCCAACATTTATTTGAATGACAAGGTCAGGTATCTTGGGTTTTCAATTAAACAAATCCAAAAATACTCTAGTAATGCATAGGTCTGTTGAAATGTTTGAAGTAGCTTACAATTTTACTTCTCTTGGACAGTCATGGAAAAAGCATAATTGATACTGGCTGATCATAAAATAAAAATAAATATATGCAAGATAAAAAATAAACCAGTTTTCTAACTCCTGTATTCCATAAAAATAGGAATGTAGCCTGTTATGAGGAACTGCCAAAAGAGCCGTGAAAGTGCTTTGCTTTCTCTGTGGACACAAGATTGTTAAGTATAAAATATTCATATGATCTGCGAGGACAGAGTCACTGACATAATACCCTATGGCAAGTTAGAATGAAAATACTAGTAATGAATTATTTTTTTTAGAAAGGAAAATGTGAAAGTCATTGACAGAATTATTACATCCAACTAATTTACATTTGAATGTGCCTTAGTTTATCTCATATCTTTTTTACCACAGATATTAATTCTACAATAGCTAAAAGTAAGGGATGTGACTGTCAGTTATATTATACAGTGTCTAAAAAATGTCCGTGTTAATGCCTGTCATACAATCCGTTAGGTTTTTTAAGTAGTATTTTGAAGACTCTGAGTCACTTCCAGCCCCCATACAAGCTCCCCCCCGCCCCGTTAGCGTCCTCTCCTTCTTCGCTGGTTCTTGCTCAGGGGCTTCAGGAGACTTTCTCGATATCTCACATTTGTGTGAAACAGTCGGACCATTTCATGGTCTTTGTTATCCAATACTCTGGGCAGAAAGAGAGATGATTTCTGTGTCCTGCGAGTTTTAAAGCCCCTTCTAGGTCGTCCTTTCCCATTGATTGAGACATACCAGAGTCTCTCTGCACTGGCTTTGCGCTTGGTGCCGGCTCTGTTAGGTACAGTCCGGTAGAGACGGGACGCGTAGGTGTTATAACCCAATTCATGGATCCTCTCCACAAACTCACACTCTGCATTATAATTTTCCTGTAAAACAAAAATGACAACGTTTAAGAAATAATCTATGGGCAAAAGCTCTCCTCTGCCTCAATAATATTGGACTAAAGTCTTAAGCAAGATTCTACTCAATTTAAGGATAAGGACAGCAATGTATGTGGTAAGAAAAACTTGGACTGGTGCTACAAAAGGCGAGCAGAAGAGAAGCGCTGAGCCTGAACTGCTGGGCAGCAAGGTGCTGGCAGCAGTGTGAGCGTACTCCGTGGGTCAGAGGCAGAAAAAAAAACCACCCCAAAAACCAATTTGAAAACAGAAAATGGCACATAAATATGAATGAATAGCTCTGCTGATTGTTCAGCTGTAAATTTTAATGTTTTTGTGCTTACAGATATAAATATGCCCGTGAACTGGACAGATTACTTAATTGCAGCCTATGAAACTTTGACATCTATTAAAAAGGTAAAATCCTGCATTTTAATGTAAAATGTGGTTCTTTCATTAGTATATTAGTAGTTAGATACACCTGCAGTCTATTACATCCAGTTTATTAGAGATATTTGAGCAGTAAACACCCCCTTTATGAAACATCTTTCTTTTCTTCAGCTTAACAAAATGAAAGCACACCCCACCCACCAGTGTGTTCCTCAAAAATGCTAGGCTGCTTCTTTATCACAAGCTGTAAGGGAGAATACACATCCATCCTGGGTGCTCACATTTTACATGATCTGTCAAAATTTTCCCCTTTTCATCTGGTCCTCAACTGAGAGAAAATAGTGTGCAAAAGCCTGGCACAAGGAACAACTTCCTCTTCCCTGGGAGCAGTAGAGTGGTGTAATTAAAGGACCTCCCACACTGTACATCTTTTCTTAACTACAAAATCCTCTTTGCTGTACCTGTGTGATTAAGACTTCAGTATCTAACAGAAGGCAGAGAGGAACCGCTACCCATGACCTTTAGGGAGGGGTCCTCTGGAGGACATGGAATGGGCACAGGTAGCCAGGCTGGGGCCAGAAAAGTCATAGGCTCCATTAACAACATGTCTTTAATGCTGTTCACTCACCAGAAATGCTGATAGGCGTTTAACAAGATTTTAAAAGGCTCCACATGTCTCCGCTTCACAGCTGTAAAACGGAAGTGCCCTTCCTTGCAAGGACAAGGTTTTCATATGCTGTGGTGCTGGAACCCACGCAACTACCATATGTAGGGAGATTTGTCCTGCTGTCTGCCTTACTTCTGGTTTGTAGAGGGTTTATCACACAGGATAAACCTAGAGGATTATCACAATCTGTTAAGAACATAAAGGAATTCGGCAGACTCAACAAACTCATTTTATTGACATGGGAAAACTGGTGACCCAAGGGGTAATGGAGTTATTCCAATGCCATTTCATAAAATGCTCCCTGTATAAGTATCCACAAAGAGGTGAGTCTGATTTGAAATAGGGGCTTTGCACAGGTTCCTGGCAGAGTAACAACAGTAAAGTCATTGCTCAGTTTTTTCTGGACAAGCAAAGCCAGGATGTTTCTCCTGACCTGAGCCCTCATTCTTTGCTTCTTCTGTGAAAGAAGCTGGAGTGGAACAGCTTTTCCTGGATTGTCCCTCTAGCTCTGAAACACAAGTCTGAAACTGCCTCTCTGAAACTTGAGCTGGAACAGCAAAAATTATATTTTCTATCTGTACAGAAACCTTTCGTGGCTGGTATTCCTTGGCACATACCAACTGAACAAACTTCAGGATGGCCTGATGCTCCTTACACTAGAAAGGCAAGTCCAGGAGAAAGAGAATCCCTGGTCTATCCTACTCTAGGCTTTTCTCTACTCCAGGAAAGGATTTTTACTCAGAATTTTTTTAGTTTAATTTTAATTCAGCTTAATTCATCTGGAGGAAAAACATACCTATTTTGAAAAAGAAAGAGAGAAAGAGGAGAAAGAACTTGAAAGTTCATCCTTCCCATTAATTTCTTTGGTGCAGACACTGGCTCTGAGCTGATGGAGGAGCTCCATGGAAAAAAGATGCTCATTTAAATCAGAATATTAACTGGAAGCACAGAAATAGGCAGCTTTAGCTCTGGCACAGCAGACCTAGTATGTCCTCATTCCACTTCAGCTGCATTTTTCTTTGCCAAAATTGTTTGCTATCTTCTTCTCTGCACTTCTGGTAAAGAACCATCATCTTTACACACAGGCCCTTTAATCAGTGTGCATCACATGAGGCACGTTACAGAAGCTGGGTCATAAACACTATGAGAATGTTCTTGAAAAGGTGGAGAAAAATACATTAAACCAGGGAGGCAACCGAGTTGATTGTGTTACCTAAGCTGCATTCACATGGAAAAAACTCACATTGCTGGAGGATCAAATCAACAGAATTCCATATAATGACTAGATGGAAGAAGCAAATTCACATAGCCATGTTTTACCCTCTTCAAATCTGTTTCCATATCACAGGAATCCTGGAGAAACTGCACCGTATGGTTGTTAAACAGTAAGAGATCACAAGATTGCTAGAGATGTAATCAAAGACAATGGAAGAAATTCAAGTAGGTAGATAATGTGTACACTATACACACTGACAAACACACCTTAGTCTGTCCCTGAATGCGAAGCAGTCTAAGCTGAAGGATTTTATTCACTGAGGGGAAATAATACTGGCTGGGCTGAAAAGGCGAGACAGCCGCTAGTATCAGTAGAGCCCAGATTTTACCTCAAAGATCAGGACAAAAAAAATGAGGTAAAAGGAGTAGAATAAGGTGTTCATTTTCACCTTTATCCTCTTGCACCTTCTCATAGTTCCTTTCCTTGCTACAGTCCTGCCTTGTAATACCTGTAATTTTTTTCACTGCCCAGCCAAACGCTCTGTGCAAAGAAACTCCCATCAGTAGGCTGCTTTCCCCTAACAGAGATGCTTAATTGCTTCTGAATATTCTTTATCTGACACCCTCTGTCAGTGTCCAAGATCCACATCAAATTTAAATATGGATAAATTTGAGTAGAGATGGATGTTCTGCACCACAAAAGCTGGCTCCTGAGGTCTTTATCAGTGCACCCAGTTGCCCAGAACTTTGGTCATGTGAAATACCTTTGCCAAATATGTTTTTCTGTCTTTGGCTGTACAGGCAATAAGAAAATAAGAACACAGTTTCTTTCCACTTTTAAAAAATATCCTGATTGCTTGCCTGTAACAATTCCACACAGAATCTGTTATAACATGACTCTTTTCTCTATAAATGTTTATTTATAAGAAATCTGTGCTCCCCGTTGGACCTGTTCTCGGCAAAGGAAATGACGGGCATATGCCAGTCTTACATAAAACTTACTGATGCATAAAGTCTTCCCCTCTTGTTCATGGCCAGGTATCTGCCCGAGAACAAGCCCTTGATGGCAACGATCCCAACATCAACTGCAGTTATTTCCAGAATACCTAGAAACAGAAACAATTATGAGATATGTTGTTTCTCCCCATCACATGTAATTTTCTTAGGTATGTTTGAATGGCTGCTTACCTGCAGAGCATGATTTCACAGTTATCACAAGCTCACACCAAAATCATAGTGCAATCATGAAACAAGACTATTATTTGAAACAATACAACCAATGACAATGTGGGAATTGTGTGAGACAAGCTTGACAATAAATCCCTAGATGTCTGATTGAGATTGAACTCTTTCAAAAATGAAAAAAGATGTGACACTGAACTAGAGGTTCACTTAATCCTATATGTATATAAAAAAGTTTAAATCCTCTTTAATGCTTAGGAACACAAGAGCTCTTGACTTATTGAAGCCAGTCACAAAGCTGTCCATTTCAGGACAAAGGCCTTGCTGAGGTCTCCAGAGGGTAAAACAGAGTGAGTCGGCTGCGTCTTAGAGCCACGTACATAATCATGAAAGGAACTTGTTATTTAAGAGGTCAAAGTAGCCCTCCAGACAAGGACAATATGACTGTCCGAGACAAATTAAAAGGGAGGAGATTTTCAGGCCATCAAAGATGGGGTCTCAAACACAAGAAGAGTGCCACAGTTGAGGCTGGCACGATACATGTCAAAACGTTTATGTCCAGTCAAAGGTGCCACGATGCTGATGAAGGCACAAATGGCTTGGGAGCTGTTGTGTTGGATGTGCAGGGCTCTCCAGCTGGCTCGCTCAAAGCTCTGCTCTCAGCTCTCCACCTGGCTCCGTATTTTCTATGAGTGTTTGGATGAGAGAGGTGACCCTTGTTGCATCCAAACCCATCGCTGCCTTTCAGCGATAATAAAGCAGAGCCAGGGGCCTGTCCCCTTCACAGAGCTGCGTTGCTGGCCTGACCGTGTCTGGGAGAGTTGGGGTGGTTTTGGTACAGCTGGTTTGAATCAGGCACCGGTTGGCTGTTGAAGGATGCCTCCTCCAGGCTTTGATAGCCAGGGGGTTTTCCTCTAGGAAATAGTGGTTTTCCTTTATGGACTTCAGAAAGATCCTTGAGGTCTCCCTATCTCTGTGTGCCATCACCAGCCGGGATTTACGCTTCCTGGGGTGTCGGGGCCGGGCTGGGTGCGGGGGCTCCCCCGGGGCAGCGGCAGCGCTGAGCCCCGCTCTCCTCCCTTCTGCCGCCCTCGCACAAACCCCCTCACTCCCGACATATCCCGTTTCATCTTAATTACCGCCGACCCCCGGCACATGTCAAAGGGGACAGATGTGATTTAGCCCGCGGAAGCTCAAGTCCCCCGCGGGAGAGAAGCTGGGGCGGGACGAGGGAGGCAAGGGCAGCCTCCAGCCCGTCGAGGAGAGCCCGGGGAGGTGTGAGGCCACCGTTTGTCCAGTGGCCCGGGCTGGGGGAGGGCTGGCGTGGGGACCCCCCGGCGGAGCGAGGGCAAGTGACATGTCGGGCGGGGTGCGCAGGTCAAGATC
>NW_010294035.1:0-2948 GCF_000700745.2 Antrostomus carolinensis
TAATATAATATAATATAATATAATGTTGAATTTAGTGTAGTACTTCAGTGTAGTAAAGCTTATTGCAATGGTGATTTTTTAAAAAAAACATTTATTTTATAGTCTGTAGCACAGAATTTAGCTATGGGATGCTACAGGTAGAGATAATTAGCTTAGCTTGATGACGTTTTTCCCTGTTACAGTAAATTTGTTTTGATAGATGACATATGCTAGGAAAAGCTCTTCAAAAGTAGCAGATTAATATTTTTAAAATGGCTTTTGTCCATTTCCTGCTGCATTTTTTTTTCCCCCTGCTTCTTATTCAGATTTCATTTAGGGTATGTTTTATGAGGCCTTCATCCCTTCTTGCAAATTTTTGTGCCTTAATTTCTCACTTGTAAAATAGTACTAGTATTTCCTTCCTTCCTTGGTATCTTGTCTCCTTATTTTTGCTGTGCTACCTCTTTTTGTATAGAAGACCCAATGTTGACCCCCCAGAGTAGAATTTGCATTGCTTATTAGTTAGGAACACAGCAGGTGCTGTCCTGACAGTTCTACTTAAATGATGGTTGAATATTAATGTTAATGTTTTTCTAAAAGTGACAGAATTCTGACCAAGGTATGTGAAGGAGGAATTTGCAGTGAGAATGGCTCAGGAAAATATTCCCAGTTACTGTCAATGGTTTTTCTCAGTTCAGCTACACATCTGGGGCTGGGTGATAATTTATGGCAATAGAGGTTTTTGTGTACATTAATATTTTGAAATATTTCAACTGTGGGGCTCCAGCTATTCTTTCCAGCAATTCCAATAACGGTAAATTAATGGTCTAGAAATCTTAGTATGTATATGGTTTACTACATTTTTGTGCTATCCTGTTAGTGCTATTAGGAAAAAGGTCATATGGTCTGTAGAAATGTGTATACACAGAAGAAAAGATTTCATAGAATTCTTACTCAAGGTGAGTGAAAGTATTTTTAGCAGCAATACTTCTGTTTAAGGGTCTTGTTTAGTTTGCCCCGTGTTTTTAGCATACACAAGTGAAAAGAGCTTGGCTTTTTGACTTTGTGTTCCTTCTCTGCTCTATATCATCAAGCATACGTGACACACTCTTGCCATCTCTGTAGGAAATTCTGGAGAGCAGCTGGGAATGCCCTGAGGAAGCCAGTTGATGCTCCTATTGATTTATTTCCCAATATCTTCCTCCTTTAAAAGCAAAGTACATCCGATAAACATGAGAGAGAATTTATTCGTGTAGCCGTGTTGTCAGCTGGAAGGAACATTAGAAGAGTAAAATTTCAACAAATCTCTCACCTACAGAACTTAACCTGTCAAAGCTTCTACATGAGCTGCACTGGGAGAGCTGTTGCCAAATTTGAATGCTTGTAGTTGAGGGGGTTGCAATTAATCTATACAATTGTGCCAGCTAGAGTTGTAGGCTGGTTTTCCTGTGGTGTGGTTTTTTTTGTTTTGTTGTTGTTGTTTGTTTTTTGAGGGGGTGGTGATGGTGGTGTAACATCAGAGTAAAACTATGCAGTCAAAATGATTGGACTCTTACTACTTGATGCATCAAGACTTGTTAATGAAAAACCCAAACTGTGAAGTGTGTTTTTCACACACATATATGTGTGTATATATATATATATGTGTATATATATATATACACACACACTTATTAAAAATGTTGATCTATATATTTTTTTTTAAATTTGAGAATAGGATATTCATTGACTTTAACCTTTGCTGTCTTACGGGCAACCGTGTGACACAAGCAGCACCCTGAGCAGTATGACACTAATGCACGGCTTCATCTTTAACTCTTTTAACTTCCTGTGGCCTGACGTAACGTGAGGATTTCATGTGAGATGTGTTTCCTACCAAACGTGGGTTGTCCATCATGGTGGTTGATTGTGAAGTGGAGGGAAAGCTGCTAGGGTGCCAGTTTTGCATGTAGGCCAGACGTGCAGTGAAGAAGTACTTGTCCCAAGGGCTTTGTTCTTTCCCTGAGGTTAGTTTCTATATTTTTACATTTAGCCATCACTGGGTTAAAATCCATAAGCAGTTTGATAGTGGAAATCACATTGTCTTTCTTCTGGGGAATGTCCTGACCTGATAAACCAGAGTGTTTTTCTCTGGCTACATTAATCCTGGGTGCTATTATGGAATATGGCACAATATCAAAAAGTGCTGCTTTGATATATTTTTGTGGGTCTGATGTCCCTTGAGGAGGGGAGGACTGTGGCTTTGAGAGGCTTCTGTGCCATCGGTGAAGTGCAGGTAGCCCACAGTGCACACCTAGCAATTCTCCTCGCTGGTGGGACTGTTTGGGTGAGGTTTTTTGTTTTGTGGGTTTTAAAATTTCTTATTTTTTTATTTAATTATTTTTGGGTGGGTTTTTTTGTTTTGTGGGTTTTAAAATTTCTTATTTATTTATTTATGTATTTTTGGGTGGGGTATTTTGTTTTGTGGGTTTTGAAATTTTTTTTTGGGGGGGAGGGTTTGTTTTTAGTGAAAATGATTCAAGTTGCTGCCATATTTTCCCTGAAAGCAGCACGTGTTGAACAGTTTCACAGCTTGCTGCTGCTGAGTTTCCATTTGCCCCCTTCCCGGCCACAGGTTCCCTTTGGCCGGTGTTCCTCATACCCTATTTCAGCTGTTTTGCTGTGCAAGACATGCGGAAAAGGAGTCTAGGAGAAAAAATACCTCAGTGTGTCTTCTGCTGCTATAGTGAGCTGATGCCTTGTGGAGCAGGCAGATGGTGGGAACTGGGGGGATGGAGGGTGAGGGCAGAGCAGGGGACTGGAGCTGCCAGTTTGGGGGGAGGAGGAAAAAGGGAACGGGGCTTTTTCCTCGCAGCAGCAGACAGCGATGTGGCCGTGCCTGTGGTCATTCCTCCTGTCTTCACAGAATCACAGAATGGTTTGGGTTGGAAGGGACCTTAAAGCTCATCCAGTTCCAACCCCCCTGCCAG
>NW_010294035.1:3397-11753 GCF_000700745.2 Antrostomus carolinensis
TCAGGAGAGCGGAGCAGAGGGGCAGAATCCCCTCCCTCCACCTGCTGCCCACGCTGCTCTGGGTGCAGCCCAGGACACGGTTATTGGCCTCTGGGCTGTGAGCGCACGGTGCCGGCTCGTGTTGAGCTTCTCGTCCACCAGCACCCTAAGTCCTTCTCCTCAGGGGTGCTCTTCATCCATTCTCTGCCCAGCCTGTGCTTGGGGTTGCCCTGACCCAGGTGCAGGACCTTGCAGCGTGTGTTGAGCAGAAGTTAATGGTGAAAGCACGGGTGCCTGTGGGCTTCCAGGTACAGCGGGTGTCAGGTGGGAGGTATGTGGGACATGCATTGGGCCTCTGAATTCTGCCCAAGCTCCGTTGAGGTGCATAAGCCCATCCATTGGGGGTTTCCAAAGTGTTTTTCCAGTGCCTTGACTTAAGAGACTCGAAAAAAGCATTCAAGAAAACCTGTGTGGATGGGAGAGAGAATTTGACCGTAGGCTTTCCTGGGTCCTGGAGGCAAATAACGAGCAGCTAAACCCTCCTTCCTCTCGAAATGTTTTTCTTTGATAAGAGCATGAGCTCAGCTCGGGGAGGTGTCGACCAGACACAAAGGCTGTTTGTAGGGGGATGGCTGTGAAATGAGGAAGCCTGACTGGAAAGGATGCAAATCCACAAGTGGTGGGGGTCAAACACTGACCCTGCTGTGCTCCCTTTGTTTTACAGTCATAACCTGTAGCAACCATTGGCTCTTTTCAGGCCATGCTAATTTGATTTTTTTTTTTCCTTTTTCTCCCCCCTCCACCCCCTTCCCCTGGGGCAGCTCGTCCACAATTTCTGGAATAAGAAGAACAGGCAACTTCTTGCCACTGCTGTGCGCTGCTGCCGTTCCCCACTGATTTTTGCAGTGCCTGTGCTCTGTGCCGTAGAGATCTGGAGTTGAGATTAAGGGAAGAAAACAACGTGTCCAGTCCAACCAAGAAAATATTGCTTTTCCTTCATGGTGTTAAGAAAAAGCAGACAAATCTTGCAACCTTCAGATTTATGTGTAGCTGTTAACACAAAGGCCTTCTTACTTGAAATTTTGTTTATTTTATTATTTTTTTTTTACCTTTCCCAGGTTTTAGCAGCCCAGTGAGGCTCTCTGGCTCTGTGTTGATATAGTGGCTTGTAGACACAAATGGTATCAGGCTTTAGAGGTTCATGAGACACAGCGGCATTAATGTAACATGGGTTGTAAACACCAACAGGGCTTTATCTGCGTCTCCTTTCAATGATTTTTGTTGAATATGACTTGCTTTAAAATAGCAGTTCAGGTCCCCTGTGTGAGTTTTGACACTGCTGGGCTCAGTTGAAGAAATATATTAACTTTCAACAGCATGAGTTTTGTAGAGCCTAAAACACCATCAGAATAAATAATAGAGAAAGCAAACACACACACACATAAACACATGCCAAAAAAAAAAGGTGAAAGATGCAACCCAGGGACAAAAGCATTTTAAAAGGATAGGTAGGAGGGGAAAACCAAAGCAGTTTGACTCCTCAATAAACGGGTGGCTGCTCTGATTTGATGCATTTCTTCCTTTTCCTCCTCCCGCTATGGCTTTGCCTGTTGTCTTTCAACATTAACCTTCAATCTCCGCGTTGTGTGTCGCTGCTCCATGAGTCCTGCTCCTGCCCTTGCTCCCCTGCTGTGCCCCCGATGAGTTGAGGGCTGGCAGCTGAGGGAAATTCAGGATGATTTGGAGCTGTGAAGTGTTGTATCAGCACACGGGAGATTAAGGTTTTTAGTAAATTTTTCTCTTACTTGGAGAGGGGAATTAGTGAGCTCCCAAATTCACTGGATTTATTGGAAATCTGTGCCCACTGATTGTATTTATTCCCCCATGTTGCCGGCTGTACTCTTGACAGGTGCTGAGAAGAGATTTATAGAAACAGCAAATATTTGCTAGAGTGGCTGAAATATCTGAGGATTATTTAGATGTGACTGTTTATCATCGTCTTTCTTAGTTCTAGTTCAGTAATTTAAATGCACAGGCTTGAGTCTTTGGAAATTTTTAATCTACTTCTCTGTTGGATTTTATACAGATTTCATGACTAAATCCTACTACCATTGCACTAGTACATGTGTGATACATAGACTTTGAGAGTAACTTTTTTTTCTGGTTTTGAGTTTTGTTGAAGTAAAATTATGGGGAGAGCAGAACGTGACTACAGATGGATGCTGCTCATCACAGTAGAAAAGCCTGGATTGTGTTCAGCTGACTAAAAGTAATCCTGAAAAAACTCCTGAAGAAGAATTTCTGTGGTAATTCTTCTGTCCATATATCTGCAGGACTCCTTTTTGCAAACCTTCATGTTTTTAAAAATACACTTTTGTAGGTAAGTTGTACGTCACTAGCTTTTAGAGGTACAAGAGGATGAGAAAACCAAAAGAAAACACTTAGATAACTCATTCTCAATGTCTAGATCAATAATTGTAGAAGGAAACAACAATAAAAGCAAACCATTAACTTTCTCTCGGATTTCCAGTGGAATACATAGGAATCAATGTCCTCTTTGCAGGTATTTGAGAGATTTAACAATTATGTGCTCTGATGCACCAAGCCTGGAAGAGACATCCCGAACTGGTGGCCTGCATGGAAAAGTTTGCTCCTGTGCCACCTCCATGGTTGTGCTCATCTGTTGGCAAGCTCTTCCATCTTTATCACTGTTCCTGACCTTAATTTTGACTAATTAGGGAAGTAGGTGATTTCTGAGGTAGCAAAGTCCAAAACTGCTAAAACCATTTTTGCAATTTGCCAATGGTGCTCAGATGAGTGACCCTGGGACTCAGATGGGACCCTGTGCCACCCGTCCCGTGTCTCTTAGCACAAGAACAGCTAGCTGATTTTGCAGCTGTCTGTTTTTTCTTGCAGCTAGGGCAGGAAAAGATTTGTCAGAATCAAGTAACTGAATTTAATTTGGTTAAAATAAAAATGATACTGTCTGACTTACAGGAAATAAGGCAAAGAACTGGAAACTTTCTTCCAATTTCTTGGGATTGTTGTGCATCTCCTCTTCCTCCCACCCCACAGTGTTTTCCATCTACAAGTGCACTTCTTGGAGCATTGTGCTGAGAAATGCTTCAATAGCACAGGGCCTATTACTGTGTTTTTCTAGTCCTCCTTTGGTGAAAAGGCTGATCTTGTTTCTTTATAAGCCTTAATGTATTTGTCAGCTCTGGCCGTTTGATGTTGCATTAATGCACTCTGGCTGGGGTTACTTACCAGGATTTCCACAGGAGCTGGTGCTACTGGAAAATGTACTGTTTATTTAAAAGTGTATGTGGTTGGCTGGTGTGTTGGTGTGTTTTTTTGGTTGTTTTTTTTTTTAAAATATATATTTTTTTGACCGTCTACTTCTGAGTGCCATTCAAGGTAGATTTTAAAATCATTCTCCCTTTTCTCTGAATCTCCTACTACAGGTTGGTTATGTTTGGTTTCAGTGTCTGAGAGCTCATTTCACCTGGAGGTAGCATGGTTTTGGTGTGGATGTCATGTTCTTGAATTTACTTCTTTTTCCTAGGCTCGGGGAGAGCATAAATTTATTGACCTTCATGGTCTATTGCAAAACCCATTTCCTGGAGGGTGTGGAATGTGTCTGAAGCTTTGAGTTTCAGGGAGCACCAGTCACATTGGTTCAGTTGATGCACGGATGTATTTTTGCAGTAATTTTTATACATTGCACCTTGATTGTAGCAGGCATGCTCTTAGACCCTGCAGGAATGAAGTTCTGTTAAATGAATGTCTCTCAAAATGTTTTCATTTAACTAATTATTATTATTAATCTAGGAAATTCTGAGACTATCAAATTGAAGGTGAAATTAAAAAAATGAGATGTGATTTGATCAGAGGTTACAGACCTGGGAAGTTGTCTTACACCCATAGCTCCATTGGACTTTAATTTCAGTTTTGTATTCATATAAAAGCATTCAAATACATTAGAGAAATGAGATGTGTTCTTGTTTTCAATCAGAATATTGCATTTCTGCTCTTTCCTTAGGTCTTGAAGTTCACCTATAGCTTCCATTTTGACCCATGAAAAGTTTGAGTAGCCATACATAGTGAATATGGAAATGTGTCTCTTTATTTCAGGGCCTGTTGATCTGACCAAAGTAGCACTGGCAAAAGTAACTCTTTTTTTAATTTTTTGGGTTTTTTTTTTTGGCAAAACGGATATTCTGTGTTAACTTCTGACACTAGCAGTCAGACTCGTGTTGTGCTTTGTGTCGTGTTTTATTGGATAAGGGTTATGGTTAGGAGCTGTTCCTAACCATAATTCTCAAAAGCTGTACCAAAACTGTTTATAATTAAGTTTGGGTAATTCAAAGTTCTTATACTTGTGTGTTTTGTTAAATAGCATTAGAAACTTAAAAAACAAACAAACAAACAAAAAAAAAGCCTTCCCACCTCCAACTTTATCTAACTGCTGGCTTTAGACTCACATGCCTTTAAAAAAAACCCAAACAAAGAAACAAAAAACCCCCCCAAAAAACCAAAAGCAACATAACCTGAACAAACGAAAAACCCACAAAACCAAAAAAATCCCCCAAAACAAACCAGACACACACACACCCCCCCATATATGTACATGTTTAGAGAGCCCAGTAAATCAAAATTGTTCTATGGAACCTATTTCTGTACATGGATGGATGGATAGGTGAAGGATGAAATGAGCATGTTTCTGAATCAAGGTCTGTCTAACAAATGATTAAGTTTTGGTTATGAAGGGAGTGAAGTGTAGAGATAAATATTATGGGTACTGCAACTATAATCCAATCAGGAGGACAGCAGAAGCAGCTCTTGCTCCAGAGAGGCTAATGGTGCATTCATTTTTGTTTCCCTTGTTTCATAGTACTATGTGAAGAAGAGAAGTTATGACTTATGTTTATGGAAAAATCTATCTAGAGGAACTTTTTCTGGGCCCCATGGCCTCATGCTTGGCAGGAAATGTGTGGGAGAGGATGTTTTGCTTGGAGGAGTAGCCAGAGCCCACTGCGAGCATCAGAAATACCCTGGCAGTCACCACGCTGAGCCTGTGACCTGCTGAGGCTTTTGGCTTGACTGCCTCGGCCGGTGTCGTTTGTGTGATGATGGAAATGGTTTGGTTGTCTTTCACCTTTCCTTTCTGCTTCTCAAACAGTCTGTCTGTGGCATTTACAGCATCTCAGTCTGCTTGGCTGCTTAGCACCCTGTGAAACACTTCAGTGCAACTGGACTTCCCGCCTCTTTACCTGATGGGAGCAAAATGCATCCAGAGTAATGGCTTTAGTTGAATTAGTAGGCTGTGTAGATATAAATCTAGATTATTCTGGACTGGGAGTATCTGGGGTGGGGGCTTCTTCCGCACCCTGGTCGCACTGCCCCTGTGTCTGGCTGCTGATGCTCCCAAGCCAGTTGTTGGCCAAAGTGACATTCCAGAAGTCGTACTTGGACACGTGGCAAACTCACTTGTGGTTGTGTGAGCTGGGTTCCCTTTGGCTGAGCTTCTGTCCTCTTTTACAGTTTCAATGTTTCTTACCCCTGAGATATTGTCTTCTTTCCTAATTAATCTTTTCATTCTTTGTAGGACCTGGATTTCTTCTCAATATCCTCTTTTCAGTGTTTATTCGTCCAAGCAAGTCTCCAATCTTTCCTTAACATTTTCTCCCTTCTGTTTGGAATGGGAGTGTGAATAACATTGGTATTTTTTTTCTGCATTTGAGCTAAAGCCTTTGAGAACAACCTCACTAAGATCCTTGATTCCTCAAAATTTACCATTCGGAGATCCTCAAGTCCCCATTGCATTTACTTTTGTCTCTTTGATTCTTCTCACTAAATTGTGCCATATGCAGTAATTTTTAACAGTCAACTCTTCTATCCAGTCTTTCCCTCTCACTAAGGCAATAGCTAGAATAGATTAATTTCATGTTTTTTTCTTGTTGTTTATGAAAATAATCTCATCAATGATGGGGGGGAAAAAAAAAGCTCTCACATTTTTTGGGCAACGTTTGTCAAACAAAGTGAAAGAAGCTATATATTGTAGTGTCAGAAAGGGAAAAAAGTTAGAATTTGTCCCATATAAATGTAATTATTCTTCAATGAAATTATTTGCATTTCCAACCTGTATATATCCACTCGCCTTAGATGCAGGAGGGCTGAACTCAGTTTAAAAGAGACGACAGGTTAGCCTAGACCTCTGTGCGCCCGGTGACCTTCTGGTGGATTATAAGGATCTCCAAAAGTTTCCATCAGGCTTTTGCATTCGGAGTTGATAGCCTGCCTGAGGACTAGGGAATGCTCTTGCCAATTCCTAGACTGAAGAGTCCTGGAGAAAAATGGTATTGTAGCAGAGATATGTGCTATGGAATTATTTTTGTGTGGCTGCTCCTCCCTGGAAGTGTTCAAGGCCAGGTTGGATGAGGCTTTGAGCAACCTGGTCTAGGGGAAGGTGTCCCTGCTGCTGGCAGGGGGGTTGGAACTGGATGAGCTTTAAGGTCCCTTCCAACCCAAACCAGTCTGTGATTCTATGATTCTTTCTCAGTGAGTACCTTCCTCTTTCTCATGTGGACAAAAGCTGTGCCTTAAAGAAATGCTTTATTTTTCGGGAAAGCAAATACCCCGTTGTGATAGTTTAAAATCGACTCTATTCTAGCAAAAACTACCCATATTTATTTTAACCCAATAATTTTAGGGCTAAGCTTAATACACTGATATCACTGGAAATAGGATACATGTGGTTTGCACCTGGGGCCTAGTGGCTTATTAATAAAATTGTGACCATAAACTGTGACAAATTTTTCCCTGTGTCTGTTTTCATTATCGCTGTGTATGCATTCAAACCCGAGTTTCCTCGGTGAAGGTGTTTGTTCTGTGCCAAGCGTGTAGACTTATCTAAGCACAATAAAAGAGCACGATAAAAGTCATATGTAAAATTGTAAGAGCAATACTATTAAGTGCACAAAGTTGGAAGTGCAAAAAGATTGCAGAGAGTTGAGCAATTTGCCCCCCGACCTGCATCCGAAACGTCTTTGTGTGGGTTTTCTCCCCTTTCTTGGAGATGTAAATGCCCGTGTGGAAAACCTCCTCTTACTCCTTGCATTTTGTTTCTTTCCATGACTGAAAGAAATCCAAGTTCTCATAGTTCACACAAGATGGATTCAGTCCAAGGAGGTCGCTGCCCTGTTCTCATTATTCATCTAGGAGGGTTCATACTTTGCAGCGCGTCGTGAGGGACGTAGCGAGGGGTCTGTCGGTGGGATGTGGGTAGAGGTGGCGTGCCTCCCCCTGGCACCGAGCAGCCTTTTCAGCTGGGATTTCATGCAGATTTGAGCATGTTTAAGGTCCCTTCCAACCCTGACCATTCTTTGATGAACTCTGGTGAATTCAGGCCAGCCCATGGACCGCGGGAGCCAGTGTGGGATGGAGAGGTGCTGGCTGCCGCCCGGCGCTGGGCTGCTTGCCCTGGGACCCTCTGCCAAGCCCAGCCCTTCTCATCGTTGGTCTTGTGCCCAGCTGCCAGCTGGGAACTGCTGTCAGAGGCTGAGACCTTCCCAGACCTGAGTCACGGGGTAGTTAAAAGAAATATTTAGTGCACGTTTTAATTTGGGACCCTCTTCTGCGATGCTTATTAAATGTCAGTGTTTAACTGGAGTGCAAACATAGCTTTAGTTATAAAGGATGTTTGTGCTTAAAGCTGTTCACTGTCACTGGCTGGGGTTCATAACTCTGTTGTTAATGGTTTTTCCTCATGACCTGGTCTGAAGATTCCCAAACCACCATCCCATAGATCACTTCAGGTCTGTGAGGAGCTGACATGCTGTGGCAGCTGCTGTTAGGCTTCTTGCCAGAGATCAAATCATGCAAAAAGCAGCTAAAAACACACTGAATACTGTCCATAGTGTGTTTGGTGGTTTTTTGTTTGTTTGGTTGTTTTTTTTTTTTCCTTCCAAATAAGCAAGTGCTGTCTACTACAGTCCTGATGTTTATTTGTGAGTGGGAGGGAGAATTCCCGAGGATATCAAAGCTGGGGAGAAGTGGTCCCTGGTAGCTCTTCGAGGAAGAGTCATTGTCACTTTTTTTCCTGTGCTTTTTTTTTTTTCTTTTAATAAATGATGATTTATGGGCTTTGGTGTTGGATTAATACTTACTCCTTATCCCCTGGTGTTGATAGCTAGGTGACTTCTGGTGTAGAAGTGCACGTTTCTGGTGGTCTAAATACATGGAATGTTCTGTGTATGGTCTCTTTTAAAATCCTACACAGGGATACAGAAGACGGATGAATTTACCTTACAAACAAGTTTACTGTTTTGTGAATTTCAAGCATGACTGGTTATTATTATTATTATTATTATTATTA
>NW_010294036.1:0-12435 GCF_000700745.2 Antrostomus carolinensis
GAGAAGGAGGAGAAAAGACAATGGGAGTTTCCCATGCCACCCAAATCTGCATAACCTTGTCCAAATGCCAAGGTGATGGGTGTCCCACCATGAGCTTGCAGCCACCGTGGGGATGGCAGGTGCCCCATGGGAAGGGTCCTCCCTGCACACAGGGGTCTCAGCCACCCAGAGAAGGACAAAGCTGGGCTGGGTTTGGCCCTTGATTCGTGGGGTTTGGCCCCATCCCAAAGGTTTTATTCTGCAGTAGAAGAAAACAAACCAAGCAGACAGCCCCAGAATAGCCCTCCCGCCTCCTGGTTTCTATTTTACAACCAGTTTGGCCCCAAAAATGTTGCTGTGGGCACGTTCCTGGTTTCTCGGCCCACCTGTGAGTGGGTGCCTGGCACCAGTAACTCCAGTTACAGCAGAGAAAGGAGATATGAGCTCAGCCTGGTCTCTGGAAAAAAGACCTGGGGGCAGGCTGGCAAGACTCAGCCAGCGGGGGGGCAGATGGGCAGCTGCCTGTGCAGGATGGGGACAGGGATGGAGATGTGTCAGATGAGGATCATGGGATCATAGAATCATAGAATGGTTTGGATTGGAAAGGACCTTAAAGCTCATCCAGTTCCAACCCCTCTGCCATCAGCAGGGACACCTTCCACTAGACCAGGTTGCTCAAAGCCTCATCCAGCCTGGCCTTCAACACTTCCAGGGAGGGGGCATCCACAACTTCCTTGGGCAACCTTGGATGGTGGAGAGACAAAAGTCTCCATGTCATGTCTGGGGAATAGGGGAACTGGGAAGGTTGAGCTAACCCCATAACCAGGAGCACTGCAAGTCCGAGCATGGCTCGGACCACTGGGATGTCCTCTCCAAGGCATCCAAGGCAGGTCAAAGATCAGGAGCCACAGTGAAGGAAGGGCAAGATGTGTCCTCTTCTCCAGCACAAGGGAAGGTCTTGTTGGAAAACACCACAAAGGATGGTTTTGGAGGCTGGCCATGTCTCCCAGTACCAGAAGAAAGAAGATTTGAGGTCTAGCATGGCCTCACTGGCCCATGAGCTAGTAAGGCTAAGGTAGCCTGTGAGCTGGCACAAGAGAGCAGTTTAAATGGTCAAGACTGCATTAGTCTCCCCAGTAGACACAACCACCAGGCACAGACAGTCTTGGGTGCTGTGGACTACCCTGGGTGCTGTATGGACTGCCTTTGGTGCCATGGATGATCTTAGGTGCTATGGACTGCCTTGAGAGCCATGGAAGTTCTTGGGTGCCATGTCTTGAGTGTCACAGACTGTCCTGGGTGCCATGGGTGGTCTTCAGTGCCACAGATGGTCCTGGATGCCATGGATGTTCTTGGATGCCACCTACTATCTTGGTTGCTGTATGGATGACCTTGAGTGCCACAGACTATCTTGGGTTCCATGGATGGTCCTGTGTGCTATGGATGCTCTTTGATGTCATGGAAAGTCCTGGGTGCCACAGATAGTTTGAGTGTCATGGACAGTCCTGGGTGCCACAGATGTTTTTGGGTGCCATGGATGATCCTGGATACCATGGACTGCTCTGGGTGCTCAGCTCTCTTTTGCTGCCACCAACTCCTTCATGTTTCACTGCACCCTCATCCAGAGCTGAGCATCCTCCAATGTCTCACACTCCTTCAGTCCTATCAGAGGCACCACAGCCACCAGGTCTTCACGCATCCCTTCAGCATGGCAAAGTGGTACCAAGCCAGAATTAGGGTCATGAGAAGACAAACCAACACCTCCAGGCCTGGTGCACCAGCTAGAAACAAGGCTGAGCTTTGCACATGAGCTTTCAACCTGGGACACTGTCTCACCACCCTCACAGCAAAGAATTTCTTCCTCACATCTCATCTCAATCTCCCCTCTTCCAGTTTCAAGCCATCACCCCTTGCAGTCAAAGAGCAGCAGGAAGAGGGTTCTGCCAGACACGAACCTACCACAGCTGCTGGTGAGAAGCAGAAGTGGAAGCAGAAGCCTGTCCTGCAGAGATCAGCTTCCTGCTCTGCTCCATCACGAGGCCACCTGACACCAGGAGAGACCCAAACCCACAAAGGGACAAATGCTACAAGGTGTTGGGCAGAGGGGCAAGGAGAGCAGGAGATGGAGATGATTGCTTTCTTTGCTCCAGCCCTGGCTGGTTAATGGTTGGACTCAATGACCAACCCCAGCCAAAGAAGAGGCCCAGAAAGGGTTGAGCAAAACTACATAAGGTCACCCAGGAATGGTGCCAGGCTGCCAGCTCCAAGAATGGACCAGCAGAAGAGCAGCAAAGGTTTCCAAATCACTGCCAGCAGTCAGCATTGCCCACCAGGAGATACCCCCAAAGACCTCCCAGGATCAGCCACCCTACCAGCAGGATGGCAGCCCAAGAGCTGCCCCTGTCCCACTGAGCACATCTCCACCCATGAAGCACCCCACACCACCTTCACCTGGGCTGGGTCCTGCATGGTGGCATCTAGCCAAGGTTATTTCTTTCACAACATGGGTGTGGGTGGTGGAAAAAGGAACATTTCAGCCCAAACTGCCGCGTTGGCCACAGCCGGCAGGAAGCCACACCAGGCCATCCCTTCCCCTGCGGGCAGGAGAGCCAGGACAGAGCAGCCAGGATACTACTGCTCCAGGTGGGACCATGACAGGGACACCCAATACCCCAGCCCCAACACTTACTGGTTTTTCTCCAACACCAGGATGAGCTCTTTGCCCTCAGCCATCACAGCCACCTTTGCTCGGGCGGGTGGTGGTACCTATGGAGGAGAAAAGGAGGGAGAAGGTCAGGAAAGAGAGAGCCCAGGATGCTGCCAGCTGGGTGCCTGTCCATCCTGACACCTGCCTGTATTATTGGGGAATCCCAGACTGGTTTGGGTTGGAAGGGACCTTCAAGCTCATCCAGTCCCAACCCCCCTGCCAGCAGCAGGGACACCTTCCACTAGACCATGTTGCTCAAAGCCTCATCCAACCTGGCCTTGAACACCTCCAGGGAGGAACACCCACAGCTTCTCTAGCCAACCTGGGACACTGTCTCACCACCCTCACACCAAACAATTTCTTCCTCACATCTCAGCTCCATCTCCCCTCTGACACTTTCAAGCCATCACCCCTTGTTCTCTCACTCCCTGCCGTTGGCCAGAGTCCCTCCCCAGCCTTCCTGGAGCCCCTTCAGGTACTGGGAGGCCAGTAGAAGGCTGCTTTTGTAGGATCTACTCCTCCATTAACAACACCAAGGGCAGCAGGTGCAATGGACTTTGAGCACCATCCCTGTCTGGAAAAGCAGGAGCTGCTTTTCCAGTTGCAAAAATGCAGGAGGAGCAGTGAAAGCACACGTGGCCCAGGGCAGGAGTGGGTGTGAGGGGGGACATGGGGTCTCTGAGCACCCCCAGTCACTCTGCAGGGGACATCCCAACACTGATCCACACTACCTTTCACCTCCCAAAAGCTCAGTCCCTCCTTTCAAGCTGGCAATGGACCATGGGACACCCTGTGCTGTTCCCACCAGACACCATCTCCTCTGTTCATCCCTGTCCCCAGAACCTCCCTCTGCTCCTCAGCTCGGGGCTCATTCCATCTTCTCCTCCATGGATCTGCTCCACTTACTCCATCCACTGCCACAAGCCCATGGAAGGTGAGAAATAAAACCTCCTGCTTGATTTCCCATGAACAGCAGCAGATAAAAGAAGATTGATGTTGGGATTCACCTCACAAGAGCAAGAGGTGAGAAACCAAATCCCAAATCTGGTATCATCCCCAGAAAAGGGCAGCAAGAGGGAACCCATGTGGGATACAGGACCAGGAGCATCCCAAACGGAGTCTCTGTCCCACCATGGCTCCATCCCACCAGAGATCCTGAGCCAGATCCTGCAGAAGCTGATCCCTGGGTGGGTCAGCACCTGCGTGTATCTCTGCAGGGTAGGGAAATAAAAAGCAACCGCCCTGGTACCGGATAACTGCACCGTTAAAAATACCGCGGGGCAGCGAGAGGAAACGGTGAGTGACTCAGCTTCCCCAGGATGCTGGTGGTTTTACTCACTCCCTCACTTTGGAGGGTGTTAAATGGGAAGCCTACGCTGGGATCCACACCAGCACGGTTCATATGCACGTGATGGGATGGGATGGAGCTCAGAAGTTTTGTCCTTCCCTGATGTCATCAAATCATAGAATAGTTTGGTTGGAAAAGATCATTAAAATCATCTAGTCCATCAGTAAACCCAACATTGACAAGGTCACCACTAAACCATGTCCCTGAGGACCATATCTACATGTCCTTTAAATCCCTCCAGGGATGGGGACTCCACCACTGCCCTGGGCAGCCTGGTCCAATACTTGACAACCCTTTCAGTGAAGAATTTTTTCCTCATATCCAACCTAAACCTCACAACCAACCTAATGTCCCCACATCCCTTCCCCAGCTCCAGCCCTGGGGACACTAAAAGCATCTCCCTGTCTCTGTTTATGGCCTGGCCAGTGTAGTTGGATCTGTCTCCATCACTCAGTCCCTCCCCATCCATGACTGATGCCGAGAGCCCCGTGCTCAGGATCTGCTGTGGGGTCTCAGCACCCTGGCCATGATCTGGTGAGGTTTTCCCAGCTCTGGAGGGAAAAGGGAGAGGAAGGAGCCATCCCAGCAAGGCTCTGGCTTCAGCAGCTCTCAACATCACGGGGTTCTGCAGCTGGTCACTAGGAACGCAGCGGGGAGGGGGGAAAGTTGGGTGATTCCCAGTTTGGGCTACAACAGAGGCCAAGTCCTGCTGTTCCCTCTCATCCCTATGGAGAGAGAATCCCAGAATCCCAGACTGGTTTGGGTTGGAAGGGACCTTAAAGCTCATCCAGTTCCAACCCCCCTGCCAGCAGCAGGGACACCTTCCACTAGACCACGTTGCTCAAAGCCTCATCCAACCTGGCCTTCAACACTTCCAGGGAGGAGCAGCCACAGCTTCTCTGGCCAACCTGGGACACTGTCTCACCACCCTCACACCAAAGAATTTCTTCCTCACATCTCATCTCCATCTCCCTTCCTAAAGATGGTCAGGAATGCTTTGCTTCTCATGCACCCTGATCCTGGGGACACTGGTGGACCTCCAGCCTGGCAACCCCAGGGCCAACCCTCCTAGGGACCATCATGCTTTTAAGGGGCAGCAGCAGGAGACAAAGCATTTTGGGGTGCAGGGCAGCCAGGTATCACCACTGCTACACCCCAGGACACACATGGGGTGTGCCTTGCAGGTCCACTCAGGATGGGTGTTCCTGCAGGTCCACCCCAAATTGAGCTCCAGGGACGGAGGAACCCCATTAAGCTGCTCAAACTGGCCATAGGGATGCTTCTAGCCCCAAGGAGACCAACAGATCTGAACCCTTATGACCATGTCTCCCAAGGATGGGGAGGTGTTGGTTACCCCATCCCATAGCAGCACAGGGACACGGTGACAGAACAGGGCCAGACAAGCCCCACCTCTGCCTGCAACACCATCTTCCCAGCTCCAAAAAAGGAGCCCAGACACAGCACTTTAAAAAAAAACTAAATAAATCAAACCAAAACAGTGAAGCAAGTTGAGTCTGAGGTTCTGCTGCTTCCTGGAAAGACTCTTTGGCATGGCCAAGCCACGGCCACCACCATGGTCCCTGCTCCCAACGAGGGGCCCTGTGTGATGCAGGGAGGAGGAAGCCGGGGCAGAGGGCTCCCCTGCTTCAGGGATGGTGGGAACGGGCTGTATTTTTAGAACATGATCTTATCCAAACATCACTCCTTGGCCAAACATGGTCTGTAGAGGGTTTTTTTTTCTTCTCATTTCCCTTCTTTCCCACCCCCTCGCTCTCCCTTTTTCCAAGCTTGTTTCTCCCTGTTTCTGGTCTCCCCAACACCCTCTCCCCACAGCCCATCTCCTCCTCCTCCTCCCACCCAACTCCCCACCAGCTCCTTCCTGGTTTTAAATTCCCCAGCAATTACTCCCAGCCTTGACTTAAGGACTTTTACTGGCAAAATGCTCTTTCCCAGCTGCCGTCTTAAAGGGATATAGACTGGTTTGGGTTGGAAGGGACCTTAAAGATCATCCCGGCATTCCCAGCTCCCAGCACACACACCATCCCATCTCCCACATTGCCAAAGGCTGGAAAACAACCCACTGTTAATGGGATCTGTGTCCAAGCCCTGTGAGGTGGGACATGGTAAGTTCTCCCCTTCCCCATGCCTCAGTTTCCCCCTGAGAGCACGTGGGGAGCAGGGGACTGATCCTGGTTTCAACTGGCATGGACTGAAACCAGCTCAGCCCCTGGAGAAATCATAGAATCATAGAATGGTTTGGGTTGGAAGGGACCTTAAAGCTCACCAAGTCCCAACCCCCCTGCCAGCAGCAGGGACACCTTCCACTAGACCAGGTTGCTCAAAGCCTCATCCAACCTGGCCGAGAACACTTCCAGGGAGGAGCAGCCACAGCTTCTCTGGCCAACCTGGGACACTGTCTCACCACCCTCACACCAAACAATTTCTTCCTCACATCTCAGCTCCATCTCCCCTCTGACACTTTCAAGCCATCACCCCTTGTTCTCTCACTCCCTGCCCTTGGCCAAAGTCCCTCCTCAGCTTTCTTGTAGGCTTCCTTTAGGAACTGGAATATCAAAGAGTAAGATGATGGAGAAGGATGGTGTGAGCACCACTCGTGCCAGGCAGGAGTCAAATAACCCATCTCTAAGGCCAGGAGTGGTTATTGCGCTAATTAAACACAGATAATTTTGCCTGGAGCTTAACTGGCAGGCAGGTGGTTCCCCAAGAGCTACCAGCCAAGATGTTGTGCACCAGGAATGAGCAGGGACCATCATTATCCCAGGCTCCAGCATCCTCCTGGGCTCCAGCATCATCCCAGGCTCTGGCACCCCCCTGAGCACCAGCATTGTCCCAGGCTCCAGTATCCTCCTGGGCTCCAGCATCATGTCAAGCTCCCGCATCATCCTAGGCTGTGGCACCTTCCTGAGCTCCAGCATTGTCTCAGGCTCCAGTATCCTCCTGGGCTCCAGCGTCATCTTGAGCTCCAGTATCTTCCCAGGCTCTGACATCACTCCAGGCTCCAGTACCTTCTTGGGCTTCAGCATCATCTCAGGCTCCAGCATCCTCCTGCACTCTAGCACCATCCCATGCTCCAGTATCATCCCAGGCTCTGACATCACTCCAGGCTCCAGTATCCTCCTGGGCTCCAGCACCTTCCTGGGCTCCAGGATGAAGCCAGGATCAGGGATGTTCCTGAGCTCCCACATCAACTCAGGCTCCAGCATCCTCCTGAGCTCCAGCATCATCCCAAGCTCAAGCATCCTTCTGGGCTCCAGTATCCTCCTGGGTCCCAGCACCATCTCGAGCTCCAGCACCTTCCCAGGTTGTGGCATGTTCTTCCCTCATCCAAATGTTGCTGCCTCCTTTCTCCAGCAGCCATGAAAAGGATGCACCAGTCCTGGTCACAGGCTGCAAGAACAACATTCCCTCAACCCTGGATGGATGTGGAGGTGGTGGCCCTTCTCTGGGACATCCCAGCAGAGCCAGTCTCACCAGGGGTTAGACTGGGAGAGGTGAAGAGCAGCTGGGATCATAGAATCCCAGACTGGTTTGGGTTGGGAGGGACCTTCAAGCTCATCCAGTTCCAACCCCCCCTGCCAGCAGCAGGGACACCTTCCACTAGACCATGTTGCTCAAAGCCTCATCCAACCTGGCCACCAACACTTCCAGGGAGGAGCAGCCACAGCTTCTCTGGCCAACCTGGGACACTGTCTGACCACTGGAACAGGATGAATCTTCCCTGGCCAGGTTCCCTCCTCCACGCTTGCTGGAAGCCCCTGCTGCTCTGCAGCAGAGCAGCTCGCCCAGGAGCAGGCTCAGAGAGCATTGAGCACCTTGGGGAATCACTGGTTAACCCAAAAGCCATGTTCAAATCACAACCCGGTCATCTGCTCGGGCAGGTCCCACAAGCCCTGATTTCCTAAGTCAGTGCATGTGAGCCTGGATGTGGAGAGGAAGACGGGGATCAGAGTTACTGGGAGATGCTCCACAGAGGATTTGGTGATGGGTTTTGCAGCTGGAGTATCACAGCTGAGCCAGGTCCTCCTCGGGCAGCTGGATCCCAGCAGCAGAGTTAAGATTTGAAGAGCTTGGGGACTGTATTGCCTTGTCCTAAATGCACACTGGGATCTGGATCTGATATGGACCTGTTAGAGTCAGTGCAGAGGAGGCCACCAGGATGATGCGAGGGCTGGAGCAGCTCTGCTGTGAGGACAGGCTGAGAGAGCTGGGGCTGTTCAGCCTGGAGAAGAGAAGGCTCCAGGGAGACCTTCTAGTGGCCTCCCAGTACCTGAAGGGGCTCCAGGAAGGGTGGGGAGGGACTTTGGCCAAGGGCAGGGAGTGAGAGAACAAGGGGTGATGGCTTGAAAGTGTCAGAGGGGAGATGGAGCTGAGATGTGAGGAAGAAATTGTTTGGTGTGAGGGTGGTGAGACAGTGTCCCAGGTTGGCCAGAGAAGCTGTGGCTGCTCCTCCCTGGAAGTGTTCTCGGCCAGGTTGGATGAGGCTTTGAGCAACGTGGTCTAGTGGAAGGTGTCCCTGCTGCTGGCAGGGGGGTTGGGACTGGATGAGCTTGAAGGTCCCTTCCAACCCAAACCAGTCTGGGACTCTATGATTCCATATCTCAAGGACAAGCCTCTCACTCCAGCTGCTCACTGGAAAAGCATCCTGGGGGCAGCCAGCTCCAGGGGAGTGAGGAGAACCAGGGGAACCCAGGTCCTGGAGATAGAGGTAGGATTTTGGTCATTTTGAAGCAAACTTGGCTCAGGAACCATGTCAGGTTCTGCCATATGTTGCCAAGGGAAAAGGGCTTCCCTGCAGGAAACAGGCAGCAGGAGTCCATGTCCTCAGCACCTGCAGCCCACCCAAACCATGGGTGGTGGGTCCTTCTCCTCCCTTCCTCCTCCCAGAGCAAGGCTGTGATCCCACGTGGATGTGATGTTCCAAGAGAGGGACAGGGTATCGCACCCCAACTGCAGTTGGCAGGAATGTTCCAAGCATCCATCAGCAAGGATGAAGGGGACAGACATGTCCCACCCCCAGGACAGGCAGACACTGGCTGCTCCAGGGACCCAGCAGATGGTCCTGTGGTGTGAGGGGTGGGGGAAGGATGATCCCTCAGTGTCAAGGTGTGTTCCCAATAGGGACAGGGTGTGAGGAGAGATGGAGGGATGTTGTGGGGCTCTTCTGCCTGAGTGCTCCTCAGTCCTCATCACTTATAGAACCACAGACTGGTTTGGGATGGAAGGGACCTTCAAGCTCATCCAGTTCCAACCCCCCTGCCAGCAGCAGGGACACCTTCCACTAGACCAGGTTGCTCAAAGCCTCATCCAACCTGGCCTTCAACACTTCCAGGGAGGAGCAGCCACAGCTTCTCTGGCCAACCTGGGACACTGGCTCACCACCCTCATCATAGAACATTTCTTCTCCATGTCCAATGTAAACCCAACCACTTCCAGTTGAAAACCATTGCAGCAAGAACCACGCTTGGGAAAAAACAAATACAAAGGGAAATAAAGAAGCTGGGGAACCCCCCCGGCAGCACCACAGGCTGGGGGGGTCCCCAGGGTGGGGACAGGGAACTCCAGTGCCTCAGGGCTGGATACTGGTGGGACACGGGGGCCAGGATGGTGGGCACAACCCCCATTTTCATCTCCAAAGGGTTGGAAAAGCTGGTGCTCAGCTCTGGCAGCCTTCGCTCCGTGCCCCGAGCTGGGAGGAAGGAGTGGGAGGAGGAGGATGCTGGCAGCAGCGGGACAGGATCCCACCCCAAGCTGGTGGTGATGAGGGAGCTGTTTGCAATCAGGATCTCCACGACCTCCTCCTTGGCCTCTCCAAAATCACTTCCATGTGTTCCAGGAGCCGCCGAGCCCGCAGGGAGTTCAGCCCCGAACAATAGGAGAGAGGAGGGTGTAGAGGGGGGGGAGACCAGGGTCCAGCCCCACCCAGCACCATGCCAGCCCGCACACGATGGGACCACAGGGCCACCACCACCATCCTCCTCCTTTTCCCACTGTCCTGACCTCGCTTCTCTGGGAGAAGGAAGAGAGAGATGGTGATGTCCCCTGGGATTGTGGCCACCTCACAGCATCCAGAGGATGTCCCCAGTCCCCAGGGAAGGGACAGAGGAGCCTCAGGGAGGTCACTAAGCTCAAACCCATCATTTCACATGCTTGGATGTTGTCTCCTCACAGATTCCCACCCCAAAAGCCAGCGGTGCCCAGACAAAGAGAGCGGGCTGGTGGCAACCACGCAGCCATATTTCTTTCCAGGATTTTTGCTGGAGGGCAGGAGGAGATGGGGTGGGGACTAAATGGGGTGGACTAAATTGATCCTAAAAATAAGCACATCAGTAATAGGAGGGGAAAAAGGGCCAGTTTGGGGCTCTGGCCACAAGCAGAGAGTCCACTCACCCCAACCCCATCATCCTTTGGTTGCCACCATCCTTCACCTTCCTCAAAGCCTCCTCACTCCCAGCTGTGACCACCCTCCCTCTCCCCTCCTTCCCGATCTGAGGAACAGGAGTCTCCTTGTTTCAGGCTGGCTGGAGCCAGCAGAAGCAGAGCAGATGCCAGGAAACACGCTGGGACCTCCCCAGCCACCCAGTCCCTGGCCAGTGGCCATCCCAGTCCCACCAGCCCTGGGGTCCTCCAGCAAATCCCAAAACCCTGCTGTGATTTGCACCCACCCAACACAATTTTGGGAAGAGGGAGCAGAAATAAACCTCCCGCTGCCACGTGTTCCCCATCTCAAGTGCCCTCCAGGCTAAATATAAACCCATCCAGGGCTGCGAGGAAGGGAGGGGACATTTCTGCAGGGTGACCACAGCGTCCCAAACGCGATGGGTTATTTCAGCTACTGGAGAACCACAATTCCCAGGAGCCGGCGCCGATGGGAGCGACGTTCCCAAATCCTTTGGGAAAAGGAATCCCAGACTGGTTTGGGTTGGAAGGGACCTTAAAGATCATCCAGTTCCAACCCCCCTGCCAGCAGCAGGGACATCTCCAGTGCCTTGGAAGAGGAAGGGGAGCACAAAGCCCCTCTCCACTTTGCTGCCAGGTAGCTGAGTCCTTTCTCATTATCTCCTGCAAAGAGGTCTCACTTGGAGGTATCTCAGGTGGCTTCAAAGCCACCAACACAAATCCCCTCTCTGCTTTGCTGCCAGGTAGCTGAGTCTTTTCTCATTATCTCCTGCCTGCAGCAAGGAGGTTTCACTTGGAGGCATCTCAGGTGGTTTCAAAGCCACATCCTCAGCTCCTGCTCTGAGGAGATGCCACCAGGGAAGGTCACTTCTCAGCACTGAGTCTTCTCAGCAGCGAATCTGCTCAGCCCCAAAACACAACAGTTTCCCACAACCATCCACGTTGGTGCTCGTTGTGCTGGGAAGGGATTTGATCTGCCCTGAGAGGTGACCACAGACCTGGAGAACTTCCCAGCTGCTGGGTACAAGGACCATCTGCTGGGCTGATGGGCAGCTGTGGAGCTGGCTGACCCCAAAGCCAGGCAAGGTGCCAAACCCAGGCAAAGGTCACCACAAGCATCTCATAAAGTGGATTTGGAGATGGTGGGGGTGGTGGGGAGGGTGTGAGGGCCAGCAGAGCAGTGCTGGGAAGAGATGTCCTCTCTGCCACGCAGGCTGTGCCTGGCTTCTCCACAACCTTCCCAAGGACAATGCTTTGAAACCCTGCAGCACTTACTGCTGGTCTGTCTCTCCTGGCCAAACCATCAGCCTGATGAATGATCTCCATCTCCTCTCTCCAACCTACCCAACTCCTTTACACTCACCATGGAGCTCTTGGCCATCCATCCTACTGCCCGGTATTTAAGACCACAATTAATTAACTCACTGTTGGACCCTCTGTTTTCCCTCTTTATCATCTCAAGAGGGTGATGGGTCCTGCAAACTCAAGATCCTGCTCATAGGACCTGCAAACTCAACAATTCCACCCGAGTCCCACCATGAAGCCTCCAAATACAGGACCTGGATGTGTGGTGCTGGGGAGAGAGGAACCATCTCTGCTCTTACCTTTTCATCCAGGCTGACGGCTCGTCTGGTGCGGCCCCTGAGGAGCCAGTGTGGGGTGACACGTTCTCCATGGGATGGTAGACCTGGAAAAGAGAAGACCTGGTGAGCACGTGAATGGACCAAGTGAGTCCTTGAGAGAGGGAGGGACATCGTCTGCAGCCACAGCAAGAGAGAAATGGGGGGGAAGGGACAGAGCTGAGGGCTCTGGCCAACATCCAGGGCCACCTCTGGGGTGTTTCTGGGGGATGGACACCAGCATGGAGGTAAAGCACCACCACCTCTCCCCAGGTCAGAACCCTCAGCCTGGCTCCTGGAAGCCTCCCAGGATCCTTGTTGCCCACCCAGGTCCCAAACTGGTGGTGGCCTAACATCTCCTGACA
>NW_010294037.1:0-4198 GCF_000700745.2 Antrostomus carolinensis
AGCCCAGTGCTGGCCCAGTGACACCAGCACAGGAGGTTTTTGAGGAAGATTCAGGAGTTGGGTAGGAAACTATCAGAGACATGGGGAGAGAATGATGAGCTTAGCGTGGACACCTTAAAGCCAAGAGGAAGACCTTCTGAAGAATGGGAGTGCCTGCTTCTGGGTGATGTGTTTCAGCCCATTTTGTGCCAGAAGAGCAAAGGCCTGGAGATACCCATCTTACAATGCTTCTGCAGATACACAGACCTGGCCCTGGCCACAAAACCATGTAATGGCTCTTCCCAGCCACACTCTGTGACCATGGCTGCTTTTCTAGAACAGTTCCTGCTTTGGGCAATCTGCCTGGAGAGCAGGAACTCCTCCTTCCTCCACCCCCTCTTCCTCCAGCCTGCCATCCCTATGGAGCTAAGGGGATTTCCAAGGGAATGAGCCAACAGATGGGCAGGAACATCCTCACCCCTCGCTGCTGATGCTCTGTCCTCTCCTTTGCTGACACCCAGCACCCTGAGCCAGCTTAAGGCTGTTTGCAGAGAACTGACAGCCCAGGAGAGCCTGGAAAACCTGAGTCTGGGTAGTTTTGCACCCCAATAGCTGCAACAAAAGGAAATGACTGAGGGCTGGACATGGCTTAGTTCCACCTTCACTTAACCAGTGTGGATACCAGTCCAGCAGAGCTGTGTCCCAACAGGACAGCGTGTCTGCCAGACCCAGGATGGCTGTGGGGAACTCTCCCCATCTAGACCCACAGCCAGAAGCAAGCAAGCCAGGGAGGCAAAAGGAGAGCCAGGAGGCACAGCCCCTCATCCATCTCTGCAGCCCAAGGGCTTGCTGCAAGTTCCTGGCAATTCAGAAGAAAGCTTTTCCTCCCTGCAAAATGGAACATTACCCCTGGCAGGGCTGAATGAGAGCTGGGCACAGAGCTTTGTACCTTACAGCCAAGCCACCCCCAAGATCAGCCAGCACCATGCGCTGCAAGACAAGCATCTCTGCATGAGGTGCTGGTGGGACATGGGACCAGGCATCCTCAGCCCATGGGGAAAGGAAACGTTCAGAAACTTCCTGTATGGGTCACACCTAACTTAAAACCTTTGAGGAAGGCAGTTTGAAAGCTTGGTGACCTAAAGCTGTTGTTTGCAAGCTCGAAGCTTCCAGCTGCCGAAGCCAAACAGTAAATACAAAACACAACTTCCAAAGGGCCCTCAGCACCAGTGGAGACGTTTCTGGCGAGGTCACGCAGCCTCGTGCTTTGACTAAAACTTGGAAGGAAGCAGCCCATCATCTGCTGAACAGTTTAACTCCAGGACACTGGCATGCCTTCATCTCTCGCGCACATCTGCCCTGCACACCACGTACGGTGTCACTGCCGCTCCCCAGGAGTAAACAGGAAAGGGGGAGGCTGCCTGCAGCCCCCTCCCCAGGGTGGACCTCTGTCCCCTGCTCCCAGCTCAAGGGGTGCTGGCTGGTGGCAGGGACAGGGAGAGCAGTGCTGTGGTGGCTGCCCAGCAGTGCCAGGACATGGCTGGTCACCTGCTGGGATGCTGCTGCTGGATGCCCCGTGGTCCCCACCCTGAGCAGCAGCACCCCTTGTCCCTCCCTGGCATGTGTGGCACCCCTGCCTCTTGCCATGTGTTTGTCCCAGGCTGTCCAGGGCTCCTGCCTGTCCCTCCCATGCTCACGCTCAGTGACTCACCCCCAGGCAGGCAGGAAAAATACTTTCCTAGTGACTCCCACCCAAAAGGAGAGGGAAGGGTGTTCCTCCTCCCATCCCCACCCATACATGCTGCCTGGCTGCTGATGGCACCTGTGTCCTCCTTCCCGAGTCACTGATGCCCCCTGTGCAGCCCCCCAGCATGTGGAGGAGGACACCTTGCCTCTTTGCTCTCCACCAACTGGTTTTGGTGACCCCCCTCCACCTGCTCTTGGCTTGCTGGGCATGTTCTCCTCTGGGTTTTGGCTGTTTGGTGACTAGCTGCCAGTGTGAAGTGTTGATTGCTGGGGGACAACAGTAAGTCCCCTCTGGGCTGGCAGGTAAAGGCACTGAGCTCGCCAGCTGGCCTCAGGCTGGTGGAATTAGCCACCAGGCACCTATTTCTAGTCTCTGGTTGCCAAGCACACCCCGTTTGCAAGCAGATGCTGAAAGCCCCCACACAGATGCAGTTACCGGCTCTCCTCTTGGCCCACGGTCGCCTGGCGAGCCCGGGGGGCCTCTTTCTCCATTGCTGCCCTGCAAGGATATGATGGGGACACAAAATCAAGAGCTGGTCCCAGCAGAAGCAAAACCCTCCCTCACTGTCCATCTCCAAACAGGCTCATCCCCAACCCTCCTCTTCCTCCCCAGGGTACCAGCCCCTGCCTGTGCCCTGCTCGACAGTGGTTCCCTCACTTACCCGTTCTCCAGGAGGACCATCCGCACCCGGAGCGCCCTGTGGAGAAACAACAGGAGTGGTCAAGTGGTGGAGATGGCCAACAAGCATGCACAGGTGACATGGGGGACATGGGCAGAGGACTCACCTCGTCACCTGTCTCTCCCACTGGTCCGGGCTCACCCTGGTTTCCAGGCATGCCCTGGGTGAGCAAGTCACAGGGGTGCAAAAAAGTCAGCAGGTTTCAGAGCAAAGCCCTGAACGCTTGTAGAGCCTTGGGCAAGCTCTGCTTTGAAGGCAAGGCTGGCACAGGAGACCTCTCCCTCTCACAGAAGGCAGAGGATGCTGACACGTGGGTGCTTCACTCACCTTCTCTCCAGGGCTGCCGGGAATCCCTTGCCTGCCAGGTTTTCCATCATCCCCAGGCTCCCCCTTCACAAGGACACAAGGCACCATCAAGACTACATCCAGCACCCAGCAGGCACAGAGGGTGCCCAGAGCCCTGCTGCACCCCATGCCCCTTTCTGGGCTGTGGTGTCTCCCCAGGGATCTCCCCATCTCCAACAGACCCTCCCCACTCCACCTGCCCAGCACCAGCCACCTTTTCACAGCAGCATCCCCTCAACATCTCAGGGATGCTCGTGCCACACTTGTGGGCACTCGTTAACCTTGGACATGCTGGGAGTCACACCAGCCAGACCTTACTGCAGGTGACATCCCAGATGTCCTCTAGCATAGGCTTCCCCCAAGCAGAGCAAGGAGGACATCAATGGGTCAATCAACACCGCTCGCTCTTACAAGAGAGGGGTGCCAAGACCCATTCTTCTATGTGAGGCTGGGCAGAGTGGCTCACCTTTCTTCCCTTGGGTCCATAAGCACCAGGATCTCCCTTTGGTCCAGGTGGGCCTTGAGTTCCCTGTTGGAAATAAAGGCAGCATCACTGAAAACCAAGCTGGTATCACCATCTTCAGGAAAAATGGGCATGGACCGAGCATCCCAGTAGCCTGCAGCTACTGCAGACCAGTAGGTCTTCAGCTCCCCAGTGGGATGGACAGCAGGGACACATACTCAGGAGTGACACAGGGATGGCATTGCATTCTTGCACCATGGAGCCATGCAAGCAAGACTGCAGCCATGTTGGTGAAACACTGCAGAAGATGCTTCTGCAGCCCAGAGGAAAACAGCAGGAAAGGTGGTTGTGGGGCTGCTGTGGATGGACCGCAGTGATACTGGTGCCACCACAGATGTGTCATCTTGGGAGCATGGAAACAAGCAGGGAAGCTGGAGAAGTGCCACGTCAGAATAATGTTTTCCAGAGTCCTTCAAAATTTCCAGCATTTTCTGGGTCACAGCAAGCTGGAATTGGTTAATCCTGGGCTTGCTGAGCTGGCACTGAGCTCTTCTTTGCCAAGATCCCTTGTGCTGAACAAGCCTCCAGCCAAATGCTCCCCCAGCATGCAGCTTCCCAGGCAGCCCCACGCAACAGGGGACAGCTTCTAGGCAAGGACAAGGCAGCCTGCTGCAGGGACACCCCCAAGGTGCCATACCTGGGATGAGTATCACATATCTAGAGGCACATTTCCAAGCATGGCAGATCCCTCCCACAGCTCCCCATTTCCATGTGCCATCATGGCAGATCTGCTGTGCTGGGTCATTCACATGTAAGGGGCACCCACGGGGTACGTACGTCGAATCCAGGTGAGCCTTTGCAGCCAGGTAACCCGGGGTATCCAGCTTCACCCTGTCAGACAGACAAAGCAGGGGTCCCCATGAGTGGAATGATCCATGGGAATCACTGAGTGGGTTGGGTTGGAAAGGACCTTAAAGACCATCCA
>NW_010294038.1:0-11571 GCF_000700745.2 Antrostomus carolinensis
CCCCAACATTCTGTGATTCTGTGATCCTTTTCTTTCTGCTGGCCCAGTGCGTTCTGTGTTTTCCCAGTGATCCGCTCTGGTGATCTCCCCAGCCAGCTGCCCAGAGGCTGGAGGGACAGGACCAGACTGGAGTGCTACCAGTGGCAGGATTTACATGTGTAAAAAAAGCTGAGACCTGATACAATTTCTTTAGTATTAAACCATTTTGTGAGTCAGGTAATTTATCATTACTAAGTTCATTCTGTCCTGTTGTGTGTTCCATCATATTGACAGAGGATGTAGATAAGGGAAGCATATAACAAAAACCAGTTTTACGGTTTAGCAAGAGTGTGCTAATTAATTACAAAGAACCGAGCATGTGCATGACCTAAAGTTCAATAAAAGGACACGGTGAAAAAGACTATCGCATGCAAGGAAGAAGCCCCAGACAACTACTTGAGGCCACCTGAGAACTCAATTGCACATGCAAAAAGGGACATTTACATATATTAATGAATTCCTGGAATTGTAATGAATATGCTTACGATCTCTCAGAAAAATAGTGAGTATGCATGTTTTAATGGTATAAAAGCCTGTGCAAGGGAGCAATTCGGCATGGACAAACAGGTGAAATGATGCTTTCTAAAACTTCAAAAAGAGTTTTAGAGATTTTCTTCCTACCAGATTTTTTATATCAGACCTGAACTGAACTGGAGGTTTTTCACATTCTCCATGACAGAGAATAAAGTTGGTATTTTGTGTCTCTGTGTGCTTTGTCCCAAGTATTTTGAATCTCACCATTCTCACAAGAAAATGCTTATTTCCTGAAGCAGAAACTCTGGAAGAAATACCAAAGGAATTCCCAGGAAAATTGAATATAATTCTGGAGATCATCAACTGTGGTAAACATTGGACAAAATCAGCAAGCTGGGAGTTGGGAGTTAACCAAGCAGAAAGGGAATTCCTGGAGAAGGGTAAATGTGAATGAGGTGGTTTGTCAATTCCTTGTTCATTGGTATGTATAGTTAGCACAGGTCATTTTTTGGTCAGTATTTGTAGTCTTCAACTCTTGGAGGGGAAGGAGAGGTACTGTCCTGATCTGATGTTTGGAAGGTTTTGATACAATCCCAAGGATGAGATTAAGACTCAAACGCGGTCAAAAGCTGTATGAACAGCACAATTTTTATTAACAGAAGTGAACAGAATGACAGTGATAGGATAGAGCGGAAAAGAAAGACAGAAATCAAGCAAGCAGTCGGGATAGAGTTGCAGGAAGAGTCACCCCCAGGGGACCACGATGTCTCAGGAGTCTGAGTCCCCCGGTCAGTGGTGGGCGCGGATTCTGTGACAGCGGCATGTACTTGCAGGCTCCACATCCTTACACATGCACACTTGCTTCACGCAGCCCAAGCTTCGCCTTTCTGGTGGCTGTCACACTTCCCTTTTCTGCAAATGTCCTCGTGGTTCCGCAGCCATCTTTGTGAATGGGCAATCTTTGAGACACAGCCTGAGGCAATTGGCTTACGGTTCAGTCTCTCACAGGTACATGAAATAAAGATTTAAAAAGAGGTTAAGGCATATCTGAAGATGGAGATGAAGGACAAAGAAAGACTTATTACTGATTGCAGTAGGTTGCCTGGTGGTGTTAATAAAAGGGTTGTATGTGATCTTTTGAGACTGGTCATAAAAGAAATAGAAGAAATACATGGTAGGATAATAGTTTTGGGAAGACCAGAGCCTTACTATTGAAGGCAGGGGTATAATGTTTATGGTATAATAGGTTGCAAAGAAGATGTGTGAATAATACAGAAAGAAGGTTTTTCTGCCAAAATTACTTCAAGTGTATGGTAAGAAAGATCTCACAGAAAAAAATGGTGCGGGTTGTGCCAGATTTGGGTATTGGTCAAACCTCTGTCATTTTTCTATTAGTTGAGTGGTTTTGAAAGTTAGAGTATAATGGAATGATAAGAGGTTTAGATTTATCAAATAATGCAGATGTGATAGCTATAATTTCTTCAAATTCACTTAACAGACAAAAGGTGTTGATTATTTCAGATTTGACTTTGAGAAACAATAAGGGTGGTACAGAAGAACTAGTTTTCAAAAATGCTTCAGTTGCAATAATTACAGACTGATTCACTCTAAATAAACAGAATGAGGACAGTGTGTAAAGTGTAAAATAACAACGTCTCAGACATTAGAGGTCAGCTTAGTATAGTCAAATGAATGAGATTAAATACATCAGAAAGTAATTAGATCAAATATGCAAAATAACTAGAAGTTGTGTATTCAACAAAGAAGAAAGCCTGAAGTACTTGCTGCCACAAGATCTTAGATGCGGAAAGTTAGGTATAAAGTAAAAATTGCTGAAAGTTGAGTCTGACTTTGCAAAACAAGTAAACCAAAAATCTCAATGTTCTTCAACTTCACTAATAAAAAAAGGAGGAGGTGGGGGGGGAGAAGGAAAGTTACTATCCTGTGAACCTAGCGATTAGGAGTAGTCTAGGCAAAACCCTAAAACTGGATTGAACTTTACTGTCAATTTTCACCTAGGATTAATGGTACTGAAAATAGGAGCTAACCTACAACAGTGGTGGGGGAAGGGCTAGAATATTAAAATTTCTAGGGTGGAAGTAAAACTCAACCGCATGTTTTCAAAACAGGTTATCTAACCTTTTCCATTGACTACTGCAGGAAATGTCCCATGTTACTTCACCACCTGTGTAGCAAGCTTCATTGTAAGTGATGGTGTGTATTTCAGAAGAATACATGAAAGGATTTGAAGCCCTTCCCTGCATTTTCCTTTTACTTAGAAAAGTTAAAATTTCCAGGCAGTTTTGTACCTTTCATTAAATGAAGTTTAAGGACTCCTCCACACTGTAGTGCCATGTAAGGAAAAGAACAATAAGAGCATTAGTCTGTTCTCAGGTATTTGCGAGTTTATGGGATCTTCTGAGAAAAGAGAAAATATAGATATAGAAATAATGGACTATGAATTTAAAACAACAAAAAAAACCCCACCTTGTGGACTGACCAAAGGTGATACATTGGAAGATAATTCATTTCTTTATAAATATATTTTTGTAAAGACTTTAAGGTGGTTAAAGAGAAAATTACATTGGCCTTCTCTGAAAAGCAAATTGTCAGGTTGGAGGGAGGTTACAGGTAGAGTTGTTCAGAGATCAGACTTGGGGCCAATATAATCTAATATTTTCATTACAGTCCTTGGCAGAAGAGTGCTAATGAGGCTTGCTGATAAAAAAAAAATTAGTCAGTATCATCAAAAGAGGGATGAAGAGCTCGGTTACCTTGTGGAATAATCTGCAAGGTATGAGGTGAAATTTAATAGTACAAGTGCTTGGTCATATCCTTAGGGAGTGGTAGTAAGAAAGTTCATTATTAACTGGAATCTGTTTAATTGGAAATTACAAAAGACTAGAGGAATCTAGTGTAACAGTTGATAGCAGTAAAAGTATCAGCCAACAGTTATGAAAAGGGACGTTTTCAAGGAAAGGGACAATGAGATCCCAAGATTGCTTGCTAACACACTATATTCTGTTCTAGTGTAAGAGTGTTTATTAGGCAGTGTTTAAGAAAAAGGAATTATGTCTTATTCAGGCATAGGTGAATTTGCAGAGCAATGATGAAAAAACTATGCCTTGTTTGGCCCAGCAAAGTGAAGGCATGACCTCTAGAAAGGGAAAAGGATTGGTTAAGTGGTGCAGCAGGAAAAGCCTTCTGGCCATCCCAAGAAAGTATCAACCAGTATGAAAGGTATCAAAAGCCATTTTGTCTTGGCAATTCAGAAAAATCTATTTGCCAACAATCACAAGGAGTTTTTTCTATTTCCCTTCTTCCTTTTTAGTGAGATTCTTCCCCCCTTTTCTTCCACTCATCCAGTTGCCATGATGGTACATTAATACTTGCTTTTTCCTCACCTCTTCTTAAAGGCTTACTAAAGCCTCAGGTTTTACAGGCTTCATGTTGAAAAGAAACTAGGCACCTTACATCTTAGAACAGTATTTTTCAACCTGATTCTAGTCATAATTAGTCTATGCCAGTTCACAGTTGGTTTACGTCACAGATTAATTTTTTAAACATGAAGATTAGAAATGCTACTTTAACTCAGTGTTAAAAAAATGTGGTATGTGCACTAAGTCTGTATGAACTCGTGTCAGTTTTTCTGATCATAGTAGTGCTTTTTTTCCAGTTGAGATTAATGAACCTATGCTGTATGTTACTCCTATATCATACATGAACAAATTGAAGGGGGTAATGTTTTTCAAATGTCACTGAAGCTTAGTATAAATCCATGAAAGATGGGATCTTGACCCTTCTGGAAGTGGTATTCATATCCTAAAGAGTCTCAGACTGGTGATAATTTACTGTATTAATAGTCCTAACAGAGATCCCTGTCTTTCCGTACTAAGGTAGTAATGCAATTTATCTCTTTTAGACTGAGCGTAACGCTTTGCTTGTGGTTTTTGGATTATTGTCCCAATCAGAGGATAAAATGAGATCTTTTAAATATTCAGCAGTACACTCTTTTGGTTCAGAGAGATAGGATTGCAGTGAGTGACAAGAATTATGTTTGGGCAGTGCTGTCTGGTCTCCTTGACATGCTGAGCTAATAAAAAAATATGGAAGAAGAGATTAATGAGAGCTAAGTGGTGCATGCTGAGTCAGAGAGCAATAAAGTGTTAACGCTGGCCATCAACAACCATTTCTTTTGGAGGATGGAATTTAATTTTCATTCATATGTATCTCTCTCAAAAAAATTGTGGTTCTCCAGTTTTTCTTAGTATAATAATGGAAGCAGTAAACACGGTAACAGAGCTGCCAAGGCTTGGTGCTAGGGGCAGTGATTTAGGGAAACAAACAGCATTTAGAAAAAGGAAATTAGAAAATATAATAACTCTTGTTGTCTGCCGCAATTGAGAGACGGGGCACAGCTTGATGCAAGCAAAAGCCGTTTATTACAGTTACTTACATATATTTATACTTATCAGAAGACAGCATGTTTTAAACTGATTGGTGTTTTCAACATTGTGTTACAGGCTCATTGGTCTACATTTCACACTGGGCACACACAGATTGGTCTGTATCAAAAACCTCCCCTTTAAACATCTACCTCCCCTTACTACATCAGACCCCACTACACAAGAACAATAGTTCCCCTTCAACAGGTGGCTGCGTAGCGTCACAATCCTGGTATGGACATAAGGTCAGCACAACCCGCTCCTTCTAAAGTTCTTATCTTATCCTTCCCAAGGCCTGTAGCCGACAGTTGTCCCATAATTTTTTGGTTTTATGAGATACTGCTTTAGCTCCGATATGTGTGGACATGTTCTTATTTAAATTTGGGTTGTTAGAATATTGTTCATGTCTTAGCAATATGCTAGGGATTTTCCTAGAAAAAGTACTTAAATGCTTTTTGCATTTTCTGTAAACACTTTCCTCAGAGATTTTGGTAATAAAACACTAACTTAAAGGTTATAAGAGTGACTATAAATTTGTGCTACCATATCATATGAAGTTCTGTAAATCCATGGCCTCTAGGAAATGAATTGGTAGTGAGAGTATGACTGCACATTCCAGCATCATTCAGAATTTTGAATCAGGGTGTTATGTTGACCCATGCTTGAGACTGTTGATTGATTCAGAATTCTGGTTGTACATGCCATTCATACTGATGATCTGAAATTGTAGTTCCTACGAATCACATTTTCTGACCTCATATGCCCCTGCATACACTAAGGAAGCATCTACTTCATAATGAGATTTGCAAGGCTTCCTCTTATCCTCTTATCTGTACTACCTGCAGCTCTGATCCCCCTCTGAAGTCAATGGGAATTTTGCTATTAGTTTCTGTCAACAAAGTACAGAGCACAGGGAAGAAAACTCTCTAGAAAAGTCTTACTGTGATGCTGTCTGTCTTCCTAGTGCTCTTTGATCAATAGGAGACAGTTTTTTCAGAGCTCAGATGGTCCTTTATTAATTGCAGGAGTGAAATTTAATTTTGTTTCGAGTTTGTAGGATTGTGCTCAGCCTCACTAGTATTCACTGACTCAACAGAGTCTTAGAATAAATTTTTTCTTTGAGTGAAGTTAATGGAGATTTTTCCATTTTTAATAAGACAGATGGCTGAGTAGCATTGTATTGCATACTGTGTACCTGTTTGTGATGTAGTGATAGCTAACTAGCTATTTGGGAAAAAAGTCTGATATTGTTTTCTAGAAAATGTATTCCAAAATATATTCCTTATTCCCATTGGTGTTCTTCCAAAGAAGCCAGTGTCATTTTAAAGAGAAATATAAATAAAATTTTGCTTTATTTCATTTGGAATTTGCTCTCCTCCTGAATCAAGATCAGTAAAATATTTGAAAATATTAAGTTGCTGCAAAAACAATCACTCTCAAAAAAAGTAATTTTTTTGCTCTCTTTCTTTCTTGTTTGTCTTTAAACTAAGACCTGGGGTGCTAGTTTCTCTAGAGAACAAATGAGACTTTTTTTCACTTGTAAGTGGGTTTTTTTCCCCTGAAATCTATTTTCAGTTTTGTTGGCTTAATGCAGGCCTTCATTATGTTGTTTGGAAAGGGATGTTGTATTTCTTTAAACTTGATAGCTTCAAATCATGACTGCTCAGAGTTCATGAAGCACTTTAAAAGTAAGAACCAGGTAGCACTATTTGCAGTGGTTCAAATGAAAACAAATTGCACAGAATTACTATTATTACTACTTAGTACTCAGAAAATGTGCCCACAAAAGTGCATCAAAAGCAATTAGTGAAAATATTTCAGCTTCAAGAATGGTGCAGCAAATGTAGTAGCTGCATTTGGACAAGGAAGACACACAAAGCTTGCTGGTCCTGTTCTGATTTTATCTGATTTGATGACCAGTAGGTGAGCATATGAAAATTTCTTGGCTTCTTTGTCCTCTAGTATTCATGAAAATTAATTTAAAAATTCACTAAAGGGGCAAATTTAAAAATTCACTAAAGCAAATGCTTTGCACTAAAGGGGCAAAACAAAAAATCATAGAATAGTATAGATTGGAAAGGACCTTAACAATCATCTAGTTCCAACCCAGCTGCCATGAGCAGGGACACCTTCCACTAGACCAGGTTGGTCAGAGCCTCATCCACCCTGGCCTTGAACACTTCCAGAGAGGGGGCATCCACAACTTCTCTGGGCAACCTGTTCCGGTGTCTGACCACCCTCACAGTAAAGAATTTCTTCCTAATGTCTAATCTAAATCTACTCTTGTCCAGGTTTTAACCATTATTCCTCATCCTATCACTATCTGCCCTTGTAAAAAGTCCCTCCCTAGCCTTCCTGTAGGTCCTCTTCAGGAACTGGAAGGTCACTATAAGGTCTCCTTGGAGCCTTCTCTTCTTCAGGCTGAACAGCCCCAACTCACACAGCCTGTCCTCATAGGAGAGGTGCTCCAGTCCGTTGATTATCCTGGTGGCCCTCTTCTGGGCTTGCTAAAGGTCTATATCCTTCTTATGTTGTGGGCTCCAACATGAGACACAGTACTTCAAGTGGGGTCTCATGAGAGCAGAGTAGAGGGAGAGAATCACCTCCCCTGACCTGTTGGCCACGCTTCTCTTGATGCAGCCCAGGATACAGTTACCTTGTGGGCTGTGAGTGCACATTGCTGGCTCATTTTGAGCTTCTCACCCACCAGTACCTCCAAGTCCTTCTCCTCAGGGCTGCTCCATTCTCTGCCAAGCCTGTATTTGTGTTTGGGGTTGCCCCGACCCAGGTGGAGGACCTTGCACTTGATCTTGTTGAACTTCATGAGGTTAGCACAGGCCCACCTCTCAAGCCTGTCAAGGTTCCTCTGGATGGCATTCCTTCCCTCCAGTGTATCAACCAAACCACACAGCTTGGTGTCATCAGCAAACTTGTCCAATCCCACTGTCCATGTCTGTGACAAATACGTTAAACAGTGCCAGTCCCAATAATGACCCCTGAGGGATGCCACTTGTCACTGATCTCTACTTGGATATTGGACCATTGACCACAACTCTTTGAGTGCGACCATCCAGCCAATTGCTTATCTTCTGTCTGGTCCATCCATCCAGACCATGTCTCTCCAACTTAGAGACAAGAGTGTGATGCGGGATAGTGTCAAATGCTTTGCACAAATCCAGGTAAATTACATAGGTTGCTCTTCCCCTGTCCACCAAAGCTGTAATTCCATCATTGTAGGCCACCAAATTGGTCAGGCATGATTTGCCCAGTTTGGTGGCCTTCTGTGATCACTTGGGTTTTTTTGGAGTCTCCTTACTTAAGGAGCAGTAATTGGATAGCGATAGCTAGCAATATGGTTCCAGGTACTGCATGTCTGTTTTCACTGTTTTCTTATCTTTCCTTAGAAACAGAAAATATATTTAGAAATAAATACTGCTTTCAATTTACCAGTTTTATTCTTAATGCTCTTACAGTCTTGATTGAAAAGGAAAATTATGGTCAGATACTGACTGAAATTTTATGATACGTATGCATACATGTTTATAAATTTTACATTGCTTTGTTTGGCAATGATATTAGGCGATATCCTTAGCCAGTAAACTTGTTTTCCTTCAAGACTTTGTGTTCTGTGAATGTTTAAGAGAAAGAAATAAGGTGGAATTTAGGACTGTCACTTGACGTTTTAGACTTGTGTTCTGTGAGACATTCTGCATTTTCACTTTCCACTGTAGGGTTTTAGTGTTCTTTCCTATTAATATTTTTCTTAAATAAAAGGCTTCTTCCTCTGCTCCTTAATCAGGCCATGCAGTCACTGATTTTCCTTTTGTGCTTTGCTCTGTTGCTGTTTAGGAGGGAACAGTAAACAGCAGATCAAGCATAGAAACTGGCAGATGTTTTAAAATATTCCCCAAAGTAAAGAATAATACTTCTTTCTGTACGGCTTCTGGGCTTTTGAGCAAATCTTAGTTTAACACAGCATATTTTCAGCCTGAAAAAGAGAAGGCTCCGGGGAGATCTTATAGCGGCCTTCCAATACCTGAAGGGGGCCTACAAGAAACCTGGGGAGGGACTTTTCATAAGGGCAACTAATGACAAGACAAGGGGAAATGGGTTTAAACTGAAAGAGGGGAGGTTTAAATTAGATATTAGGAAGAAGTTTTTCACTGTGAGGGTGGTGAGACACTGGAACAGGTTGCCCAAGGAAGTTGTGGATGTCCCCTCCCTGGAAGTGTTGAAGGCCAGGTTGGATGAGGCTTTGAGCAACCTGATCTAGTGGAAGGTGTCCCTGCTGATGGCAGGGGGGTGGAACTAGATGATCTTTAAGGCCCCTTCCAATCCAAACCATTCTATGATTCTATGATTCTATATGAGAAGGAATCTATAAAAGCAAACAATGAAGTGTTCAGCTTTATTGGATAGAAAGAGTAATGAATGGCATCCTGATTATAAAGTTAGTAGCCAAACACATTTTAATGGAAATTTTGGTATGTCTGTATATCACAGAAAATAAGCATTTTAGTTGCGTCTCTGTGAGTTTTAAAATCCAGTTCTTAGAGCGGTTTGTCAACACTCAGTTTGATAGCATCATGCACAAAAATAAGTCTCTAAAAGGCATTTTGAAATAAAACTGCAAAAACAATGTGGTTCTTCCTCACTAGGTCACATAAGAGAGATATCTTTTATTTTTGTCCTTAAACATTCTGGAAAGTGGATATGAAGGAAAGTATTGGGTTATCTTGTGACTGAAATCAGGAATGAACTTCTTAACACCAATGTAGTCTTAAGAAGCAGGCATCTTTCTTGTGGCACCGGATGCACGGGGGATCGCTCCACCTACCGTGCATACCGACTCGTCTCTCTACAAAAGCTATACTATTAAAACATGCATATTCATTACTTTTCCAATAAATTAATAACATATTCATTACATTTCCAAGAATTCATTAATACATGTAAATGTCCTTTTTTCATGTTCACTGGAGCTTTCTTGGTGGCCTTCAGGTGTCCTCTGGCGGTCATCTAAACTTTTGTCACTGTGCCCTTTACTTGAGCTTTTTGTCTGTGCATGCATATTTCATCTTTTGGCCTGTTTACAACACTTCTATCTCCACAAAACTGTTTTATTCTAACATCACTATCTTATTATCTTATATATCTTATATATATTATATTATATATCTTATATATCTTATCACTTATCCTATTGCTAGGATTCGGCATCTCAAAATTCCTATTATCTATTCTAGCTCAGCTAATGTTTGTCTTTTGCTACAAACTTGACTAGTCGTAGAACATATGTAACTATCTTTCAATGTGACATTGTTTAAGCAGAAGGGTACTTTCTTTCAAAATGGTATCAAGCTTATCTAAATGCCCTTATTTCCATAACATTTCTATTTCTGCTGCAGGAAAAGGAATAATACTCAGCATTACTAAATTGCATTTTCTCAGCAAGAATAATAACCGGTGGAATCAAATGCTACTATTTAGGTGAAATCCAATATCAGTCCATGGAGGAAGAAAATCACTGAAGTGATAGCTGAGTAGAGAATAAAAAATGAAAAGCATAAAGGCAAAAACAAATCCTTATACCTTGTCTACAAATTTGTAGGTATTCTGTACTGAGATTCTAATTAAAACTTCCTCAGTAGTGGAGGAGCTTTTCTATAAATTCATATTTTAGTTTCTCAGATAACCTTAGAAATTTCAGTGAAGAGATCATTAATGTAGATATTCTTGAACTAATTCAGCAGATGGAAATACAACTTTATGATTAGACTTTAAGTTTTGGTGGAGCCTTTCATAAGCATTCTAGCTACAACTCTAAGCACACACAAAAGAAATTCCATGCTAATCAAGTAGAACTGTCATTTTAGGACTTAATTCTTCCATGAGATGTTATTTGTACAGGTGAATTGGTTTAATTTCCAAAATGCACTATGTTCTTAATTATTGTAAGAAAGCTTTTTCCCTAGATCATAGGGTTCTGAGATATGATTGTGTCTTTGCTCTACTTTTCTTTTAGTAAAACTTTAAGTTGGTTAATTGTGGAAAATTAGAGGTCTACTGGAGGAGCAGGATGTTCTCTACATCTATTATCTTGGTAATCACAGATATAAGAATGCCTGATTCATGTGCAAATGGCAGGTGATAATCTTGTTCATGATCTTGGGGAACAAAAACAATCTTAAATTCAGGGAAAAGATATCTTGTTCAGTGGCCCTTGTACACTAATTAATGGAGAGGAACTTAGCAATAAAATCAACTGCAGTAGAAAAACATAAGAGTGTATCACAATACAGGAACATAAAGTTACCAGAACACTGAGATATCAGGAGAAATATTCTTTCACAATTAGAGTGGATCAAGCTTTGGTCAATTCAGATTTATGACTGGCATTGTGTGCAATGTACAGACTATACGTTTGCATTCTGTGTTTTGTCTATGCATCATGTAATACTTTCATAAAAGATCCTTCGCCAAGGTCAAGTCTAGCTGGAACAACTTAGTGTCCTATGATGGAGTGACTACACCAGCAGACAAGGGAAGGGTATTTGAAAAGTCATAGCAGTCAGGTGAAGGCCCTGGTGACTGGAAAAAGGGAAATGTTGCA
>NW_010294040.1:0-205 GCF_000700745.2 Antrostomus carolinensis
AGGGGGTTGGTGTCCCGCTGCCTGGGCACGGTGGCCCTTCTTCAGCTGGATTCATCCAGAAATGGATGGAAATTGGCGTTTTTCCTGCTTCATCTCCCTGGGTTTTGGGTTAGGTTTCTTTTTTTTTCGGTGTTTTTGGGCGTGTCGAGTAGGTTCGGATGGAGAAAGGCAGCGCAGAGGCTGGGGGAGGGGATTTTGGATGGGG
>NW_010294040.1:257-6375 GCF_000700745.2 Antrostomus carolinensis
CCCATCGCTCGCTCTCCCCTCCCGCCGCAGCACAGATGCGCAGACAGCCCCAGCCCCGCCGCCCCTTGCTGGGGTAGCAGGTCCCCACCTCGCAGGCGGGCAGGATCGGGGTGTCGGGGAACATCTGTTTTGCTTTGCAAAGCAAATAGCTATTTGGAGACATGCCTTGGAGTGCTGGAGAGAGGGGAGTGATGCAATCAGATGACATTGATAGGGATGTTTTTTGTTCAGTGTTTGATGTTTCAAGGGGTTTAAGGTGTTTGAGAGGAAGAGGAATGCTTCTCTGCTGAGCTTGAATGTCTAGGTAAGGGGTTATCAGTTAGCACCCATCATCGTGATGTAGGCAACGTCTGCTCTATATGGAAGAGCTTTTCTGCCTCACAAAGGTGGGGATGGAGGCGATGGTTAACGCTGCATGGCAGTGCAATAGGTTCCTGCAGCGGGAAGAAGCCCACCCCTTCCCAGCCTTGCACTTGCCTTTGGGTCCAGTCTTTCTCTGTTTGGTGCTCTAAGTGCTTATGCAGGAAACACCTTACCTGCTGAGACAGTGGTACTGCACAGCCTTTCTGCACCACAGGAAAGCAAACTAGTTTTGTAGCAGCTCGGGCATTCACCTGGACATTGCAGGAGATGGTATATCCCTGTGTCATGCAGGTTTGGGCACTGTGGAAAGACACCTGTGCGTTTTTGTGAGCTGCTGATTGCAGTGATGAGAGGACCAAAGTAAATCCAGGGGTAATAGGATAATGGGGCAATTAGCTGCATTTTTCCCAAGCTACTTAAGAGTTTTACTAGTATTTTGTAATTATTTGTGGGTATTGCTGTTAATTCTTGTTTCATTTCTGGAAGAAAACAATCCAGAATGTGTTTTGAAATTGTAGAAAATTTGGTGTAAGCTGTGAACTGGAGAGAAGAGCTTTGTGACCCCTGCCCCCCCAAAAAACCCATGCTGTTCTTTAGTTCATTTGTTTTCAAATACAGAGGGAAGCCAGTTGTGTTCTGCTCATTCCCCAGGTGAAGAAGCGAGGTAGAGATCAGAGTAGTCTGTTGTAGATATTACCATAATTCCTGAAGGCCCTTGTCACACTGCATAGGTAAGAGTGGGCTGGAGTCTGTACCCCAACAAGGTTGTGTCTGCAGGAGCATGTAGAGTTCTGCTGGGGCAAAAGAGGTCTTTCCTCAAATGTGTAGGTGTGTGTATCTGTATCTGTGTATCTTATGCTGAGAGCGTAGACTGGGTCTTGCATGACAGAGCACAGCTCATTAAGAATTAGTGCCAGCCATGTTACTTGTGGACAGTGGAGGAAAACCAAGCTGTGAATACAAAGCAATCTGTTAAAGTGAACATACAAAAACACAAATGATCTTTACTTAGCATCCTTTGAGATCAGGGATTTTCTTCCTGTGCTGCCTTGTTCTAATCCACTTGCATCTGGCAGCAAGTAACAATTGAAAAGGTTTACTAGAGCTGTGATTTTTGCCTGAACCAATTTTTCAAAATTTATTATAAAAGCTATTTTTTTAATAAATAGTTGGTAAACAAAGTGAGCTTCTGAGAGGGCAGTACAATAGACTGCATGTAAGTAGGGTAGCCTTCAGTAAAATCTTAATAATTTTGATGACTTGCTGAGGGCAAAAAATAGCCCAACGTGGTGTCAAAGAATGTGTCTTCATCTTCCCTCATAGTGTAGTTGCGGCTGATACATTGTCTGGGTCCAGGGGACTCTGACTTGCAGGTTGGACTCCTAATTACTACCATTTATGAAGGGAAAATAACGGTAGATTCCTCACCTCTCCAGTTTCTAAGGAGTGACTTCTTAATTGGTGTATTTGGCACTGAACTCGTGTGCCATGGAAGTCATTGGAGTTTTGATACTGGTCTCCATGGGCAGAGCATCCCGCTTTTCAAGGGGAGCGGTTGTGGTTTAGCACCCTGGACTGGAGGGAACCAGTTTCTGGTCTGAAGCTCTACAGCAGGTTGCCTGGTGATACCAAGCTCCTCAGTCTTATTATACCTTGGTTTAGCACCTTTCAAAGAGGGATGGTTTCTCTCCTAGCAATTTATATACCACTGAAGCGCTAAAAGAGAGTCTCATGGTGAAGCTGGGTATGCAAATAAGCAATGACTAATGTCCTATGTGCAGAAGAGTAGGACCTGTGTAAGAAAAACGTAGTAATTTGTCGAAGGAGTATTGACTTGAGAACCAAACAGGGCAAGTGCGGCCGATGGATGCTCTGCCAAAGCCCGAGGTGTTGCTGAGGGAGGAGTACAGGTGAAACCTCCCAAATACCTAGTTAAACTGGAGTGTCCTGGCACGCTCCCGCAGAACACGCTTCCTAGCTCATGTTGTTGGCGTGTGTTTGTTTGGGGTGTTACCTTGCCATGTCTCTGAAGCTGGCTCCGGCTCACTCAGGCCTGTGTCTCTAATGTTCTTTGAAGTAATTATTTCTTTTTAAATCAGGAGGATGGGAACCTCTCCTTCCTGAGTTGATCTCTCCCCGCCCCATCAATTTGCAAAGCTCTTTGGGTGTGGGAGCAGAGACTATCTGGTGGATCCAGTTCTTTCAGTGGGTTTGAAATTACAGGGCTGTGCCTTTTGCATTCAGCTTGGTCCTTTTTTCTACTTCAGCATATTTTGAAGTGGTCTGCTTGTCAGTAAAAATATATATGAGGGGGTACTGTCTATAGAGAAGATGCTATGCAAAAAGGTAGTCTGGATGGAGAAATGTTTTCAGTGCAATTCTAGCCATTGACAATTTCTGAATTGATTGCACTTGTGTCTCAGGTTTTGAGAATCTGGGGTTTATATCTTTAAAATGTATATTCAAACTCCTTTACTTTCTTAGGAAAAAAGAAGGGAGCAGAAATTTCCATAGTTCCTGCAACAGTAGATATTGCAAGAGCAGAGATGTCTTCCATCTAAAATGGCAATAGAGAGCATCATTTTAAGGTCAACCTTCAACCCTAGCCTTGCCTACCAGAGGACGTTGGCTGATGGAAATCCCCCAGTTCACTGTTAATGTGTGCTGAACTGCCTTCTCTGACAGAGAGATAAACCCAGATGGGTTTACAAGGAAGTGTACCCCTTGAGAAAGCGATGCTCTGCGTAGTGCAGAGGTACCCAAGACACTTGTAGATACTTCCCTTGACACACTGAGGACAACTCCAGTGCAGGCAGCTGCTGCTGATAAAGAGCAGATGAAGAGGAAGGAGGAGTGGCGATTCCTTTGTCTTGAGGTGGTTGAGGATGACCTTAATGTGGCCCTCAATTTCTGTGTAGATACCAATGTAGTGAACATTGATTAGCTGAGTTTGTGAAATATGTGATGAGAAGTATCATGTGAATGGTGGGTTTCCTTGTATGGCAAGTGTACAACGAAGACCAGAAGTAGATCTTGGTCTTTACAGAATCCCCTCAGAGTCTGCACTGGAGCAGCTTGGAGGATTCGTGCCTGCATGATATGTTTGTGGCATTGGTAGCTTTCACCTATATGTTTTTATTACAATAACAGTTCTTGTAATATTGTGGCCACAGGAAAATTCTTCTTCCTTGTGCAGAAAAGCATGGAACCTGGAAAATGAACAGAGTAGCACTGACTTTTTTTTTTGTTTTCTCAGAATTAAACCAATTATTTTATAGTTGTGATTTTTTGAGTCATTGGGAGTGGCAATATGGATCTGTGTTCCTTTGCTGTCTGTCATGCTTTGTATCAGTTCAGACAGGGTGGTTGTGGTGAGGACTTTTTGGCTCAGAGAAAGCAAAATTACGTTTGCAGCTGGCAAGTGGGATATTTCACCACAGCTGGATAGTCTCTCACTGTGTCATAGATCGCCCTGGGTGAGGCTGTTTCTCTTTGACTCTCCATCTTAAAGTCTCTTCCAACCTCTGTGTTTTCCAACCCTGGTCTTGCATCCTGGCTACTAAGATGTGCCTGCCGGAAAGGGAGTAATAAATTAGTCACAGAATCTGGAGGTAAATACTGGAAATGCTCTTAAAGCAGAACATCTCTGCTTGTTTTTCTGATGTCCTAGTGTATCTTGGCCAGACGTAGCATAGGAGTGGAAGCTTTTACTTCTCTGTAAAAAGCCTTGTGTGATTTGTTCAATTTTTTTGGCCCATTTCAAAAGATAATGTTGGTCCTTTGCCCTCCAAACTGGGCAGAGGCTCAGTGCTCAGAACAGCGTGTCAGGAGCTGGGTGGGACTGCAGCAGGTCAAGTGCTTCAGCCCTGCCTGTCCTTCTGCTGTGCATGTGTCTAAACAGTCCTACTGCAGGAGGCCCGTGTCACACAGATGGGCTATTCTGGGCTGGGGAGGGAAATCCATCCTGGGCACTTTGACTTCTTTCTGGTTTGTTAGGTTGTTTTTTTTTTCCCCTTCTCTGCTGCTTGGCTTCTTGGAAAAGGGCTGCAAAAGGAGGTCAGCACATGGACTGCATGGTGAAACAGAACTGCTGGAGTGCTGGGCACAGAAGCAGCCTCCTGCTGCTGCTGATGTCTCTCTTCAATTATTTATGCTCCAAATGGATAAAATGGTCGTTGGTGCAGGGCAGGGGAGAGGTTCAGCCCTCGCAGTGCGAGCAGCAGTTGGCAGTTTATGAAAAGGAGAAGTAAGCGTTTCCTGCACAGGGATTTTTGTCCCTTGAATTTCCACGAACTGCTCAGCTACTTGTGTTTGAGTCCAAAATTCTGCTGTTCTTGTGTGATTGCACAGGGCTGTTTCGGGCATGTTGGCCAAATGTGTGACAGATGTTGTGGCCTGATCCTTGCCGATGCTAAAAAAGTAAGAGCAGCCTTCACTGAACCCCAAGAGATGCTTGTGACACTTGCTTAGCTGCTGAGCTGCAGCAGAAACAACTGGTAAAGTTCAGTGTGTTCTAGAGCCCATATTGCCCACCCTCAGTTTCAGTCTAAGTTGCTGTTCATTAAATACCCAACAAAATTGACATATTGGAAATCCAGGGGAGAGTCCACCTCAGCCACCTGGTTGCTTGCTGTGCCAGGCCAGGTTGGATCTCTGCTGTGTATCTTCAGAACTTTGCCAAATTAGTTCTAAATGTTCAGTCCAAGGGGTTTCCCTAGCAGTTTTGGGACACCCCGCTGCCCACAGTGGTGGCTCCTTAAACCATGCTGCAGCTACTGCTCCTATGTGCTGGAACCAAGCCTGGAGAGCTCTGCTACATCTTTAATACTTCAGGTACTTCTTGGTGAGATACCCCTTGTTCCTCTCCTGTTGTTTCTCTTCCAGTTCAAGTGGCTTCTGTGTTACTTTTTTCCTGGATAGCAGAGCATAAACTGGAGGGCACCATCTTTGCTTACCTGCACAGCTTTATTGCCCAGCCAACACTAAGCCTTTGTCCCTTTCTTGCCCAAGGCAGAGATTTCCCTCAGACAGTGAAAGCACACAATATAACCTTCTAATACTCAAGAAAAGAAACGTGTGGCATCTCTAATACATTGTGTGACTTCAGATTTTTGTGAAGCGTATGCAAGTTGTTTCATAGCATACTGGAATAATTCCTATATGGGCTGGATTTTGTCTGTGTGTGTGCACGTGTATGTCTACAGTGTCATTAGCCTCAAAGTGCAGGAAAAAAATGTTTGTCTGCTGTTACACATTCCTTATCTCCCAGAGAATTGTCCCTGGAGCTGTGAAGAAGTTTGCAGTCATCATTGTTCCCACAATGGCATTCAGGAGCTGGATTTGTGTGTGGTGCATCAGAAAAGCTGAGATCAGATCCCAGAACATGTACTTCTCATCCATGTATGTGCTGCTGTTCATCCACCACTTGGTATCTCAGAAACATAGTTTAAAATGACTAGTAGAAGGCAGCACTGAGTGTGCTGGGAGGAGTGTGCAGTGCTACCATAGGGGCTGGGCTGCAGGAAGTACATCTGTTGCTCCTGATTCAAGTGAGTCCTTTCTGTTTTGAGGGCTGAATGGATTAATAATCTTAATTCCTTCTCTCTTGTGTAAGTGTATTTCTAGTGCCTTAATTGAAATCTATGATGGCCTGCTAACATTCAGCTGTGCCTTCCCTCAGTCTGTCACTCCCAGCCCCTACCCATGTGGCTGGTACCCACAGCAGTGTCACAGCAGCCATGTGCTTTGTGGAGGT
>NW_010294040.1:6393-21239 GCF_000700745.2 Antrostomus carolinensis
AGAGCGTCTTGGAGAGCTGCAGGGATTGGTTTGCTAATGAGCAAAGCTTGGCTAAGTGTTGGCCAAGAGCTGAAGAGGAAGTGAAACCCTGCATAAGCATCTGCAAGGGTGTAATGCCATGAGGGGGAGGAGAATTGTTTGGTTTCTGGCTTTAGTACAACTGTCCACTCCTGAAGTCAAAAGGAAGAAAAAAAAAAAAAAAAAAGAGAAGTTGAGGCTGAAGTTGAGCCCTAGAAATGCAGCTGTGCTGTGCAGGGCAGCATGGTGCAGGGATGCTCAGGATGGCAGAAACCTGTTTGGATACAGCTGCACAGCCTTCTGATGGCACCAGCCTGGTGCCATGCCATGCAGCAAGGGCTAAGGGAGGCTCAGGGCTAATGTTGGAGAAGTGCAGTGTGCTGGAGGATCCTGGGCTGTGGTTCATGCTGGCTTGGGACGATGTGGGGTGTGAGCTGGTGTAGTTGTCAGTTGGAGACAGGAAGCCCTTAATAGAAGCTAACTCCAGTTTTTCACTCACCTCTTAAATTTGGGCTGTTTTTCTGCACAGTAGCACGAGCTGACAGCAGTAACTGAAGTGCTCACCCTGAAGTCAGCTGATGGGGAGAGAGGAGCAGCACGGTGGCAGACCTGTCCCTGTGTGCCACTGTGGTGGCTGTACTGTGTGACTGCTTGGAGCCAAGGAGCGGCAGAGCCGAGACCTTCCCTTGCCAGCTTTCTTCAGCTCAGCTCTTTGCTCTTCCTGGGAACTTTGGGAGTTCACTGTTTGTTTTGAAGCTTGTTATCAAGTGTGTCCAGGGTGTGTGTATGGAGCTGGGATGGCCTGTCTGTCTGACCCCACCCGGGACAGCTAGTGCTGTTCTCCCAGAATGACTCCTGGCAGGGAAACTGGGAGCTAGGAGTGCAGGCTGAGCAAATAAACCACAGGATCATGAGTGCTAGCTCCTGGAGACTGGCCACGGGGAGCAAGCCCGTCCCACTGACCTCTGGATGTTCTCAGTGCAGAAGCAAGGGAGGGGAAAGAAGATCCCTCAGTTAGCTTGTGGGAAAAGAGGCTCCAGGGGCTTAACGTCTTCCTTCTGCTTTCTGTGAGGCAAAGCCCATGGCGGTACACATGTGGTCTGTGCTCCAGTGACTATGTTTCATTTTTCCTTGCAGACCCCTGGTGCTTGAAGCTCTGTGAACACACATGAGAGCGTAGGCCAGGCTGCAATTGTATTCCAATTATTTTTAAGATCACTTCCCAGGCAAGTCACTTCGCTTTCAGCCTTTTGTAATGTCTCCTGGCTATTTCCTCAGAGTGGGAACTATTCTAATCCTGCCTGCCACACTGAGCTCATTCTTGCTGTGATACGTACACACGTGAAGTCTCTTTAGGTCCTGCAGTCTTGCATCCCCTTTTATTTTAAAATAAATTGCATACTACATTAATGATATATTCAGGTGAAACATGAGTCACAGACACATCTGCTGTCTGCCTGCACTATGTACATGGTCCCTAGGCTGTGCTTTCTTTTTAGTTTAAAGCTCTCCTTAGACTCTCTATTAGGTATTAAGTGATGTGAAGTCCTGGAATTGTAGATGAGCAGTATTGGAAATGCCCATCTGGACCAATAGTAATTTCCCTCTGGCCAAGGCCTGCTGTAAAAAATGTCAGGGAGGTTTATGGCTTTTAGGATCCTATAGATTCTCAGAGGTTCCTGCTGCTCAGAGGAGCTGGTGCCAGCTGGGATTTGACAGTAATGGAAGAAGCATCACAGCTTTCAGGAGCTGGATTTTGCCCTGTTTTGTAGGCAGTGGCCTGAATCAAAGCAGCAGGGGTTAAATTTCAAGTGTTGCAGGTGGCCTGCAGCAAAGCCTGGCTGCTGTGATTGTACAGTGCTGAGATGAGCAGGAGTGTGTCATCAGGACAGCAAGAGAGATGCTGTCTGAGATGATCTCTCACCTCCTGGCAGTTGTGCTTACGGTCCCAACTCTATGTAGATGGTTTCTGTGACACAGCCAGAGTAGAGCTTTGGAGCCCTTGGGTGGAGCATGTAGAAGAGAAACTGCTTGTGTGTGTCTCACCACTGAGATTAAAACCTTTGCTGATTGTCTGCTTACTTTGAAGAGCTCTCCTCCCCTTGAAAGGAGCCCTTGGCAGAGTGTGTATTTATGAGGGAAGTGGATATCAGAGAGGACAGTTATTTAACAGGACTTGGTGCTTTCACCAGGCAGTTAATCCAGGCACATGCTTGGGAAGGACTCCAGGTCCACTAAGCAGCCACACACTGGATCTGCTCTAGTCTGCTGGCAGCTGTGCGGCTGGCACTTCGTAAGCTCAGACCAGGCCCACAGAGGTGTGCAAGTTATAGGTATGTTTTCCGTGCACACTCCAGTACTGTCACATCGATCTGTTTGGGATCCTGCTAACCACCACTGTGCAGGAGTGTGTCCTCTTGTCACTTGGATAAGCCTCATCTGCCCTGCTGCACTGCACTCAGCTCACACCAGGTTCACCGCATTTGACTTCACAGCAGTTTAAATAAACCAGAAGTGACGGGATGGAGCCCAGTGTTCCTCTTCCTCAGTGCCTGCTCTGTTCAGCCTGCTGGTCCTCAAACAGAAAGGCTGCATGCCATCTCCTAGCTGTGTGATGGCATTATTTTCAGCAGCTCTCATTAATGTCAGTGAAAGCCTTTCTGTTTGAGGTAGTAGGGCTGGTCCTCAGCAGCTGCTCAGAGGCTCCGGCCAGTGCCAGGCATTTTCCTGCTTAGTTTGAATGGCCAGTGTCATCTGAACATCTCCCTGCTCCTCCCGTGGTCGCACTGTCATGGGCAGGTGTCAGTCAATAGCAGAATTGTTCTCTTGGTAAACAAGTGATGGTGTTATTGGAGCTGCCCTTCGTGTAGCAGCAGTGCAGTGTGTGCATGGGGTTGCTAATGAGGGATATCATGGGCCTTGTTAGTCTGAAAGCTTAATGAACCATCTTATGTTTCTTTGTAAAGTGTGTGGCTGCTTCTTCACATGTGCTGTTCCTGTGCTGCATCTTGTACTCGGGCATGTTTTGTGCTGAAGTGTGTCCCTGCAAGGCAGAGCTCACAGCACAGACATGGGCATTTTGGAGGACTTGGATCCCATCTATCATAACATTAATGACAGTGGATGTCCAGGAAACGTCTGGGTGAGACCTCTGCTCTTGCTTCCTCAGACACCCTGTGTATGTCTGAGGGCTGAGCTAATTTGTGAATCCATGTGTACTGGGCACCTAGAGCCTGTCCCCTAAGGGTTTACAGCCTTTGCTTCGCAACAAATGACTATTTTTTTCTTTCTTATTTTTCAAAAAATAAAATAATTAGGACATCTGCCCACCTCTTGGTTGGCATCCTACAGTAATAGGCCAGCTTGTGGAAGAAAGCAGGTCTTGCTTCATATTCATAAGGCAGTGGTTTATAAATGAGCCTGAAAAGAAAACTGATTTCCCCACTTAGAGCAAAATTACATCAGCAAAGAGTCTCATCAAAATTTCTTAAAGCTGGACCATGAATTTGGCCTGATGCTGTTGATTTGATCGCATACAGCGGGCACGGTCTGTTCCAGAGGTGTGCAGGTGAGGCAGCATGATCCCTTTGTGCACAGAAAACCAGGCCTCCTCTGTCCCTGCCCTGTCCCTCGGCGCTGGAGGTTAGCAATGCTCCTGTTATTTGCCTTCTTATCTCCCTGAGGCTGGAGATCAGAAGGGAAGGAACCTGACTTTGTGTAGTCTGAGGGCACGTGAGGCCACAGGGACAGCCAGGTCAGGGGTAGAACGGTGTCGCTGGGTTAAGCTGGTTTTGTTTGGGTTGGGGACTCGGAGGAGGGCTGCTGAGTCTGGCCAGTACAGTGTGACATTTAGCATGACTGTGAGGGGATGGCACGATTCTGACAGGCCTGTGAGGGGCAGTGGGCGTGATCCCACAGCAATATGTGACTAGAGAATAAATCCCAGAAAACAAATCCCAAGAGATTGCTCTTTAGCCTGGCAAGCCCAGGCTTGGAGCCCGAGGAAATCCTTCCACCTTCTGCATGTGACTTCGGTTCTGGAATTTGTTTGGAGACAGTTGGCCTTGGCTTCTTAAAAAATATAAAGGTTTGACTTCATGCTGTTCTGCAGGTCCCAAGAGCTATTAATGGGCATCTAATCTGATTTTGCACCCTGTTCTTGTTAAAGGGCTGTGAGTGACAAGTTACTCTTGGCCTGCTGTGGCTGTCACTTAAGCTGACACTGCATGGGGTTGCTGACTGTCCATTAACCTACTGACTGAGCTGAGCATTCCTCGTCCTGCCCCCTCTTTCTTCTTACCTATGTGGCTGTTCCCATTTCTTTTGTGTGGCCTCGTAGGAAAGCACAATCTAGCAAATGCAATTTTTCTACTCCATTGCTTCTAAGTTCTTTCTAACATTGGGTATTGCTGCGCCTTGGGTGTCCAACAACCCCAGCCTTTACAGTCAAATGACTTTCTGTCTTGTCTGATATCTTCTTTAGCCCTGTTTAATTTCTCTGACTTCCAGAAATCCATTACAGTTATTTCAAAGGTGACGTTTCCATGAACTCTGCTCTTCCAGTGCCTGCTGTGTGAACATCTTCCATCTCGTCCACTTTACCATTCTTGTTATTTTCAGGTGGAGTCCAGAAAGAAATCAATGAAGTCAGCAATAGAACTAAAAAAATCCAGGAGAGCAAGGAGTTTACAATTAGCTGTTCCTTCAGATCAGGATTGTATTAGTGAGTCACTGTTAACAGTTTTGCTACAGGGCAAGTAGTGATTATATTGATGACTCTGAACAAACTTCGTAGTGGAAATGAAGACTGAAATGGCAGCAAGACCAGTGTCACAACAATGTTATCTGCAAAGAGCAGATGTTATCGAAACCCCAGTTTGTTCAGTGCAACTGGCTGTGTCCCTGATGCAGTGACATTAGTTATTCAGCTTGAGGCGCCCAACTTTTGTTATTACTTTCTCACTCAGTTTTTCAGGGGATAAATTGTTATTTTAAGGTGGAAAGAGTTTTAGGAGGAGTGGGGCAATATGATCTAGAATGTGTGTCCTGTAATGACCCTGTGTAAGATTTAAGGCTTTGATCTCTGTCTGCTGCAATCCAGTTGAGTGTTAAGGTTTGTTCATAAGGCTGTGATTTTTGACAAGGAAAGAGGAAAAATGGCACTCAAATCTGGCAGAAAATAACCTCTGAGACTTCGTCAGGACAATACCAGCATTCCAGGTCTGTCCTGGTCAAACTGGGTGTTCTGGTCAAACGGGGTTGCCTGGTCTCAGTATTTTATACTGAATTATCACTGGTGAAATTTGCCAAAATGGCAGAGTTGGGTTGTAAATCCCATACCTTTTTGCGAAGACTGTAACAGAAGCTCTGATGTTCTTGTTCCTCGTGCTAAGCTCAATGGTGCCTCGTGGCACAATGGCAGGGTTACTGGGTGTTTGCACAGTGATGGTATCTGTGAAGCCCTCTCCTGGGCCACAGCCCTGCAGTTTCTCAATGTGCCAGCCCACAACTGAGGGCTGTCCCTGCCCCAGATTAAATGATCCCGCTTGCAGTGCCTCCGAAACTGTCGGCATGTTCTGGATTAACCAAGGAGCTGACACATTCCTCTGGTCTGGGTTGGTGGTGTGGAGATGAAAGACAACAGGATGAAACAGCTTTTCCACAAAGGTCATTGTGCAATATAGTTATTTTAAAGGCACATTTTTTTTAGTCAATTTGTAATAATACAAACCAAAGGTCAGCTTTCTTCAAATATGGATGAAAGTGCCCAAGTCCTTTGAAACTGAGAGGAGCTAGGCACCTCCTGTGTTTTTATAAATTTGGCTCTGGTGAGCAGCCTTCCCCCTGTTCTTCCCCCCACCATCATTAGCTTATTCCAGTTTCTGTGTAGCAACAGCTCTCACCGTCTCCCATAAGCAGGCTGCTGCAGAAGCATTTACACACCTGGTTCCAGGCTTACAGTTGCCTTTCATGTGCTGTGGTCCATGGATTAGTTCCAGGAAAGGGGCTAGTGAAGGAAAATAACAGGGAAAGTACTGCAGGAGGTAGGTTCCAGGCTGCTCTCAATGGCCCTTTCATCTTTGTCTCAAAAAAATCAGTAAGAGCTGTAACTCTGTGAAAATGGCTTTGGGAGGATCACAGCTATGCTCAGGAGTGACAGACCCATCTGTTGGATCTGAAACTTTTACAATGCTGCTTCTTTTTTAGGGACTTTTTTTGGCAGAGATGCTCCATTGTAGGCTAGTGTTTTTTAACATCTCATCCCATCTTGTTTCTTTTGCAAATTGTCCTCTTTGTCATCCTCCAAACTTCCTTAAAGCCCTCCTGCGCGTGCTTTGCAGCGGTTAGCTAGAGGGTGACTGCTGTTTATCACACTAACGGTGCTGCTTGCTGACTGATCTGTGTGCCTATTAGTTTTCTTGTATGCTTCTGATTGCAAGCCCTTTGGGGTTGGGATTGCCTTTGTGCTCCGTTTCAGCACCCCGCACATGGAGTTGTGCTCTTTTGGAGCGTGTAGCTGATTGCAGTCCACTCCCCGGATGACAAATCCAGGGCTGAAGAGCTAGGCAGTGCTTTGCCCTGGGGCTGGATGCTTCTGCATCCCATGTGCCAGTCTCTGCTTCACCTTGACTTGTCACAGCTTAAAAAACTCACGCAGGCTTTGCTGTTACAGATCTCCTCTGACCTTTTGCATTGTTGATGTTGATAATTAAGGCCATTCTTCCCTGATTGAACTCCTCCTGTGCCCTGCTCTTTCTGGATGTGCCAGTGACAGCAAGGGTGGAAGGGCAAAGAACTTGAGAGAAGTGCAGTGAAGCAGCTGTTTGCTATCACAAGAACATCTGTATTGACTGGGCTCCCTGCAGTTTGGGAGTGGGTGCTTTTACTTTTAAAATCCAACTCTAAGGCTCTTGCGTAAACAGTGAAATAGGATCTGCTCCCAGGGGAACAGTTTATATAGTTAAATCTAAGTATTACTGGAAAAGGAAAATACAACCTTCGTCATCTCTAACTCTGCCAGGGCACTGGTGTCCTTACATCTGTGGAGTTCCTTTCCATAGAGGAAGCCTGGTTTGCCTGGGAAGAGATTTTTTTTTCTTGAATTTGATTATTTTCTGCTGCTCTTAATATACTAATGATTTCACATAATCTCTTCCATATCCTCAGATCTTGCTGTCCAGGATATTCAGCAATCCCTCAGCAGGTCTTTCCAGCCATAGTTTTGGAAAATACAAGGGTGTGGTCTTGTATATAGTTACCTGTATCTTATCTGTGAGTTCTGCAAATACAATACAATCTCACTCTTATTCGTCTGCCCTGAGTGAAGCCTTTGCTTACAATCTGAATGGCTTTTACCTGTATATTGAGCAATTTAAAAATAAAAAAGCTCGGAAAACCAACACCATATTTGAAAACTCTGTGGGACGTTATTGCATGCCTGCTCTCACTTGCAGGATTGTTCATGTGCAATTGTTTGCAGGCTAAATGCAGGGCTGTCTGTCCCTGCACACTAGGAGCAGTTGAGTACTGGAAAAGTGTGAAGCTTATAGTCTTTTGTAGGAGTCTCCTACAAATGGTGGTGGTGGGTTTTTGGGGGGGACAGAAAACATGGCTCAGAGCTCTCTAGGGTGTCTGAGCGCAGGATGAAGAGCATGACCCTTCCTGAATGCCTTCCAGCCCAGGATCCTTGAGGGCTCAGCAGGCATTGCTGGCCCAGCCAGGGCAGGTTCACAGTGAAGTTCTCCTCACTGCTGTTTTAGACTGAAGCGCAGGACATAACACTTCTGTCTAGAAGCATTTCTGTCTGGAGGCCATGATTTTTAGGGATATGCAGTTACTTTGATGAAGGAGTGGCTTTGCTCTTCTGTGAGTCAGTCACGCCACAACTGAAGCTTCCCAGAGGCATTTGAGCCTCAGGAATCCCCTTAACCCAAATGTTCAACTTCAGACCTGTTCCTTCTATGTAGTGGTTGGTGTTTCTCAGGGCAGTGAGAAACACCAGGTGTGAAGCACGCCCAGCTCAGCTCATTGCTGTTGGAGCTCTCCTCTTAGGAGCTAGCAGATGCTGCTCTGTAGGGCTGTGGCTCCTCATCTCCTTGACAAGGCAGCCTATCTGTTGGACATTGCATCCCCACCAGGTCCTCACTATATTGATAACTTCTGCTGGCATCTTACCAAGTTACAGGTGTGAAGCCAGAACTGGCAGAAAGAAGCTGGTGGGAATGCAGCCAGGTGGGATCAGCCTACTGCTTCTTCTACTGAAACATTTCTGTCCCACAGTGTATTTATTCCTAGTCCATGCTGAAGAGGAACTGCCTGTACAGCAGGTCTGTGCCTGGTGCCAGCATTTAAGAGACATTCCTTTCTCTGGTGCCTACTGCTTCTAGAAGGACTGAAGTCTCAAAGAAGAAAGCTTTTGCTTTCATTGTGTTTTTGGCTGGTTCATATCCTCTGGAAAGCCATAGCTGTGCACACAAGCATACTCTACCTTTTGCTTCTCTATCCACTGCATTTGCAATAGCTCCCATTACCCCATGGTAGTGAGAAGGTATCATGCCCAGCATTGCTTTGGCCAGTCACTGCTGCGGCACATGTGAGGCCAAGGCCACGTGCATGGGCTGTGGTTGGATTGGGTCCAAATAGCGTATGGATCACAGCAGCTGTATTGGTGACAAAATGACCCCATCCAATGGCTGCCGTTGCAACGAGACCAGGAATTCTGGAAGAGACTCACAAAACCTCCGTGCCTTCCTGTGTAGAGCAAAATCTGGGGTGAGGGAAAAAACCCATGACCATATAGGAGGGAGCTGTGTGACAGGGATGTGTCTTGGCCGTTACTGCTTGAGGCATTGTTGGATACTGCGGTCAGTTTAGTGCTTCCAAGAATGAGACACTGATTCATCTGTGGTCAATGGGTTTTTAAAATGATGCCACTAAACTGTCAATCTGGTTTCTCCTGGCCAAGTGTGTCCATTGCAAGGCTCTTTTTCTTAGGACTCCCCCGTGCTGATGATATGAATTTCCAATCTCCTTGCTCAGCCTGGTTCCTCAGGCACTGAGTTAAGTACCACCTGATCCAGATGGGAGAATCCTGCTGCCACCTTGGCCAGTGTGGCCACCTGGCCAGTGGAGAATGGGGCTGTGCTGGAGAGGCCACAGGGTTGTGGTGTTGGTGCTCAGTGCTGCCTGAATAGGATCACTTGCCAGTCCAAACCATTTCCAACACTATGTATGTGGGAAGAAAGAGTGGGGCTGCTGCAGCGCAGGCATTTGAAGGCCAGCAGTTGGAGCTGGGCACGAGGTGGAGCAGTGTGGCTGAACTAGTCTGACAGCACCAAGCTGCAGTTTCTCCTCACTGCTCTGCTTGGGTTGGATTTGGGGAGCTGGGAGTTGAGCGTAGTCCTGTACAGCTTGTGCCATACCCTGCTATTAACTCAAAGCAGTTCCTGCCAGGTTTGTTCTTGCAGGGGAAGGAGGGAGGGTGGAGGGTTCAGATGGCAGCCGATGGGGAGGCAGAGATTAATGAAGTGTTGAGTTCTTAATGGGGAACATGCTCCGTTGATTTGGGTTTCCCTCCCCACCCATCCCACTCTTTTTAATCTGTGGCACAGTCTTGAGAGCAGCTTGAGAACGGAAGTGATTTCAGACTGGAGGTGACCTCATCAGTCTCCAGCTCTGAGGTGGAGCAGCATTTGGAGCCACAGCTTACGCTGCTCTTTGAATGATGCAGATGCAAGGGGCTGAGGCTCTGAGGAGAGCCCTGTGCTTCCTACTCAGCAAAGTGCTCTTGGCATGCATGGGGTAGGATCTTGTGTTTTTTGGACTCTGCTCTGTCTTCTTCCTCCTTTTCACGCCCACTCTGGCATGTGGAAAGATGAGAACAGAAGGATAAAAATCCCCACAGCCATCTCCACTTCCCAGCCCACTTGCACAGCTGGATGGCCTGGCAGCGGGGCACTGCCCCTCAGTCGTGGGGCTGGGGAGCACCCAGATACACCCCTTCCCTCGAGCAGACACACGGGGCTGGTTCCCAACCCCAGTGCTGCTCTTCCACGGGGCTTTTCCCTCCACCAGCACAAAAGGGGCCACATCTCAACCCCTGACACGAGGCCTTTCTGGAAATGGCAGGTAGCAGAGCAGTTTCCTGATAAAAGTTCAGGCGTGTCCGGCAGGGTGCTGAGCCATGCCTGGCTGGAAGATGTGCTCAGTGCCTGTTGGTGCAGGAAGATGCTGAAAGTATGTGTGTAGCTGGAAGAGTCCCGCTGGGATCTTTATCTGAGGGCCCTGTGAGTGGAAAAGGGGATCAGAGCCCTCCCAGGGGCTTTGCTGTCTAGGAGCAGCAATGCCAGTGGGAACGCTGAGGATCTGGAGTGTGGGGTGGGAGCCAGCTGGGGTGTCTGGTTTAGCTCTGGGTCCCAGGCAGTGGTAGGGAGCTTGGGGGACCACAGACAGAAGCTGCTTGCAGAAACTACCAGAGAATTATCCTTCCTGACACGGCAAAGGGCCCTTCTTCCTCTTTGATGTCTGCTACTCTGAGATGGCCAAGATTTTCCCTTGCACAGTTGAAACCTGGAGCCCTTGGACTCTGCTGGTGTCCAGCAAGCCCAGCTCTTACCCTGGCTGCTGGAGCTGGTCTGCTAGGCGCAGCTCTGGACTTCAGTAAAAGACCATGTGCTCCAGTAAGGACAGCTTCCAAGCACTGTCTCGCAAGCCATGTGGGGGAGTCCAGACACTTCCCCTTAAGCCCAGTTGTCTTCTGGCTTGAGCTCAAGCTGAAGAGATGCTGGGCTGTGGCGGGCTATGGGTGGGAAAATAAAAGCGGTCTTTTCTCATGTCCCTGTGGCTGTGGAGGAAACTCCCTGTAGCTGGGTAGGCAGTATTGCAGGGGGATAAGTTCACTGGAGGAATTTGCTTTTCTCTTGGCCTCATCCCAGGTGGTATCAAGACTATTGCTTGGAGATAAATCCCCTCCCACCACAGCTAAATAGGGAGAGTTTAACCATTTGTGGGATCTAGCAAGAGACCCCCAACTCTCCTGCCCCTCTTCCCTGTTACACTGGGAACAGGGACTGGAAACAGATCCCATCATGACTGCGTCACAGTGAGGACAGGAATTCACAGTCCTATTTTCCTCCTTTCTGCCTCAGAGTTGTCTCCCTGCCTTTATATGATGGAACAATCTGAAAGTGCATGGACAAGCAGGGATTTTGCACAAAAATGTCCCTTTTGTCCCATCTGCCCAGCATCCCACAGCTTTGCCTCTGACACTGGAGTGCAGTGGCTGGTGCCTGTGGCTGACTGGGTGACAGAGGAGCTCTGCCATGTCTGTGAGAAGGGGTTTGGGTCAGCAGAGCCCTGAGGGAGGCTCATGCTGCTGTCAGTGGTGAAGGACACGTGGTGCCAGTGCTCGCTGCTTGGCAGGGCTCAGGACCTTGGCAGTGCCCTGCCATCTGCAGCCTCCTGTGTGTGAGCCACAGCGGCATCCCAGAAGGGGGCCATTGAGCCCGAGCCCTGCCTCTCGCCAGAGTCAGGAGGGCACAATAAAGAAGATGTGTCCGGGCAGCAGCCTGGGATGGGCTCGTGTGTCAGGAACAAATGAGACTTTGTACCAGGCGCTGCCTTCAGCCGGAGGTTTGTCAGCACTGGAGCTGGGATGCTAAAGCAGGGCTCTGTGCCCAGCCCTGCTGCGTGGCGCGGGGCCTCCCCCCCAGTTCAGGGCTAACTGGCAGCGTGGTGGCAGGGTCACTGGTTCTTCCTTTGCTGTGGGTGGTCTCTGCAGCAGGTCCTGCTTGCCCAAGCACGGCTCTGCCCGGTGGGCTGAGTAGCTGCAGGAGGCAGGACTCTCCTGGCCTCTCACATCCCGGTGTTCAGCAGCCTGGCTGCTCTGTGCCACATGTGTGGCCTGATGCTGCGTGTGTACGGGCTGTGTGTGTTCCCTGCAACGTGTAGAGTCCCCAGGAGCAGCCTCAGGGTGACTGGAACAGGACTATAATGGACCAGGATGGCAATGTCACTATACCTGGGGCTTTGAGGAGAAGTATCTCTTGGGAAGAGGTTGGCAGAGCAGGACTGAGTGGGACTGCTTGACAGTATGTGACAGCAAAGCAAAGTCAGATTGGAGAAATGGTGAGAGCTCCTGTGCTTGGGCTGTTACACTAGGTACCCTCATTACAGGGTCACTGTCAGGAAAACTCCATTCAGTTTTCTCCAAGCAATACTATGAAGATTTTGTTGGGAAGGAAAGGAGAGCTTAGTGCATGTTCTGCTGCTCCCTGCTGTGGTTGCGAATCCATCACAGGCACCAGCTCCTCCGAAGGGAGGAGTCACTGAGGGGAATTGCAGGGCCCAGGGGCAAGTTGAGAGGAGTACAACATCTCTTCTGGCTCTGAAAAACATTGTATGTGCTCAGAGAGGAAGCAGCAACCTCAGGAAAAGGGTAGTTCCCGAACTCAAATTGCCAAGAATTAAGCAATCTGTTTCAAAGCACAAAACCTCATGTTGAGCAAGAGAACTGTTTTCCCTCCTCAGGCAGGTGTGACTGGTAAAACAAGGCAGCAGAGTCCTCCTGCAGTTCAGCTTCCTTAGCCCTCCCCACATGCGGTGTCCCCCATTTTCCTCCCTTTCCTGGTCCTGTTTTCAGAAGCCACCTGGACACTCCCATGCCACACACTGCCGTGTTTGTCTCTGCTGTCTGCTCTGTGCTTTTGTGCTGGCTGGACTGGCACAGGCACTGCAGGCACATCTTGCCCCTTCTTGGAGCAGGCCAAGCAGCACATACGTAAAAATGAATATGTGAAAAAAATCCATAAAAATGAATATGTGGAAAAGGAGCCCAGGTAAAGATGGCTCCGCACAGCATGATCTCTGCAGGGCTCTGACATAGAGAGAGGACCTGGTAGCTGTTAATTTTGGGATCCTGGTTTATCAGTGCCAGATTCTTTTTGGCTTTGTAGAGGGCAGTCCAAGAGATGTGGGAACAGCTTAGTCAGCCCCTCCTCTGCTGTGGTGCCATACAGAGCAGTAAGTCAGTGCAGTTGTGCTGTCAGCTCTGTGCCCACAGGGAAGTGGCCTGTGAGTGGGCGTATGACGGAGCTTGATAGGAAAACCAAAGAACGAGTGCTGCCATGCCTCCCAGATGTCTACTTTGCACAGAAGGGAGGTAGTAGGTCACTCTGAGGAGGGCAAATTCAGACTGTCTGTCTCAACCAGCTGGGCTGTTCAGTCCCTGTGTGCTCAGGAGGGCAAAGTCTCTCTGGAATCCTTTTCTCTGTGGCTGCTCCTGTGAGCCAGCACGTAAGTGGAAGCAGATGGTGTCATCTCAGCGGTTAGTAGGAATCTCTCACTGCTGCAAAACTGCTAATGAAGTTTGGGGCTGGACCGAAGCACACTGAGGCTGCTGTGCTGACGGGGCATGCTGGCTCGAGGCTCTGCACTGGGGACGCCTGTTATCACCTCTCTGTGCAGAACATTGCAATTGCTGAGCCAGCCTCCCAGCCTGGCAGGCTGTGGTGTTTCCTGGAGCAGTCTCAGACAGGGTGTTCACCTGGGTACCACAGAGCCATCAGGACTTGTCTGTGTCCATCAGTCAGTAAATAATCCATATGAGCATCCTTACTGTGAGTCCCAGACCTTGCATATCACACCTGCATTGTGGAAGGGCACGGGTAGCTCTCTGGTATCCAGCACAATCTTTGCTAAGACTCAGAGCCAGATACTTCTCCATCCAAGAGGGTCTTTTGCTCTGTTTCACTACAAACTCAGACTAACTTCACATTTTTTCCCTACTGGTCAGCATCTCTGATAAGGAGAAGCAGCGCTCAGCAGTTACTGGCTATTACCCTTAAGCTTAGAAGAAACTTTGTTTAAACTCCCTTTGACACCACAATTTGATTTAGATATTCAGTGATTTGACGTTTTCTCCCATCTTCACAGCATTTAACAAAATGTGAATCTCCAGTCACGCTGCAGGGCACAGGGAAGTGGTGAGTTGTGCAGCAGAGGTGTAACCAGGCTTGGTGTTCACTGGAGCAAGTAGATGGGGGAGAAGGGGAGAGAAAAATGTTGGAGAGCATCTCTTGATTCCCTTTTGATTATTCTGACAGCATCCTCCCCAACCGCGGCCTCGATGTCTGCAGTGGCAGGATACAAGGAGGCAGTGTGAATGCTGGATGGCTGCACAGCTACAGGGAACTGGGGAACAGTCCTGGTCCCCAGCCTCTCTCCATTGACCTGAACTGCGTGAGCCTTGGGCTGTAAAAATATTTGTCAGCCTTTGAAGTGTAGGACTAGCACAGCCTTTTGCTGCCTTGCAGCCCTTACCTTTTCTTCTTCTTTCATGCAGCAAACTGCCAGGCTTTGTATCTGCTTGGCCAGTCCCACAGCTGTCTTGGTGGCCCACAACACAGCTGTACTGGAGCCCACTTTGGGTCAGCCGAGGCTGTGATGCCCTTCGGGGACGCTGCGCTGCTCCGGCGCGGTCACTGGTGTGCACGGTGTGCCAGGCCCCGGGAAGCCTGGCCAGGCCACAAATGGTGGAAGAGGCACCGACCGCTCAATGGTTGCAGTGTCTCAGGCCTCATGGCCTGCGAGCTTGCCAGCAGCACAGCTGGGTAACGCTCCATCCAGCGCTTGGTGGGCAGCCAGCAACGGGCTGGCATGGATCTGTGGGGAGAGAGTCAGCAGCAAGCTCCTGGAATCTTCCAAAAGTCTCTTCAAAGCCTCCTCCATGAGGCAGGCAGCAGTTTGGTTTTTGAAGCCAGGCAGAGAGTAGAAACTGCTGCCTGCCCCATGGAGGAGGCTTTCTGTGGATACTTCATCTGGACGCATGC
>NW_010294040.1:21281-27518 GCF_000700745.2 Antrostomus carolinensis
CCCAATTTCATCGTTGCTTCATCTCTTCCTCAGGTTTCCTGCAGGAGAATGTTGCAATCTTTTTCTGAGAGCATCTCACCCTATTGCTGATAATCGAGTGTGCTTTTTTAGGCCCTCCCCGAAAGGAGTGCTTTGCACCACTGCTCATAAATTGAGGTGTGTGCCAGTGCAGCAGATTGCTTATTCCTGATGATTAGCTAATTGCTTCCAATTGCCACCACCACCACACTCATTTTAATCACACGCACTTTCTGTGTCACCCGGGGAGATGGGGTAGGGTGCAGGTGTGGGAAGGAAAGCCGTGTTTGCCAGACTGAAAAGGACAAATGCTTCTGCAACAAAACCCTCGCAAACTGTTGTGCAGTTCACTCTGCTGTTTATATTGAACCAAGAACAACATCCAGGGGAGGAAGGGAGAAGAGTTTCCCTCTGACTAATGCTGCTGGATTGTGTTGGGCTGCGGGGGAACTGCCAGCCAGAGAAACCATCAGGAGGAAAAAGGAAATGGAAAGGGAATCTAATTATCCATCTGCAAAGACAGACACTAGTCCCGACGCAGGGCCCAGCCCTGGGCAGGCTGATGTGGGCAGTGAGGTTTGCACAGACTGGTCATATGGTGGGGCTGGGAAATGAGCTCCTGGGGGTCCCCTCTGGGATGGCAGATGGTTGAGCACATGTCATGGGGAGCTGGGTGAGACTGTAAGCGATGTAGCTGTATTTGCTGGGGACACAGCCCTGTGCCAGGCTCTGAGGGACAGCCAGGTATGGCTGTGTCGCATCTCGGTGGAGCTGGAGCATGGGTAGAGCTGTCCAGGTGCAAAGGGAGGAGGGTAAATGCCTGGTACCCTCTCAGGAGGCTCCACTCGGACAAGGGGTTTGGTGGTGCAAGCCCAGGGGTGAGGGAAGGAAGGTGGAGGTCCCTGTGTGCCTCTGCCATCTCAACAAGCGTGCACAAGGATTGTGCTTTGTGTTACTGCAGAGTGAGTGACTGTGTGGGGACAGCTGACAGCAGGGAGGGAGGGTGAGAGACTGGAGCCTGGGGGTCTGAACGCTGGATGGAAACCTGAAGGAGACCCCCTGGGAAGGAAGAGATGACTCTCCCTCCTTGTCTTGAAAAGCAGTATTCCATCTGTCCTTGAAGGGTGCAGTCTGCAGAGCTTTTCAGGGTTATTCCTCACGCAGGCTGGGGCTGGCTTTCCTCTTTGAGTGCCTCCCAGGACTGAAGGGTGCTTTACAGAGCTGCCTTTTTTCCCCTCAACTAACAGAATTAAAAATAATCTGGTGAGCTAAGAGTGGTCTCATTCTCCTCCCTTGTGGGCATCAGCTACTCCTAAAGTTATGTTAATTGTAGCTGGGAGACCCAGACAGAGGTTGGGAGCTCTCCCAAGACAGCTGGCTTGTGTTCTTCCAATACTGTTTTCAGGAGCCTGCTAGGAGGACAGCAGGGTTAAGAAAAACCTCCTTGCACAGCTGGGAGTATCCATGGGATGGGCATACTGGGGAGCATCCTTGCTTGAGTGGACCATCCCTTTCACAGCCTTATTTCTCCTCTGCCTTGCACTCCGTGGTCCCAGCTCGGTGCACTCTTTGCAGGTGCGGTGCCCCAGCCTGGACTGTCTTTGCCAGCAATGCCCTCGGACTAGTGCCTGCTGGACCAGACGTGAGTGTCTCGGGATGCTCAGAGGTCGTGATGTCCTCTCCGGTTCAGGATTCAGCCTCTTTGGTAGACAGGCCTGATCCTGCATCCCTTACTCACGTGAGCAGTCGTCTCTATTTCAATGGGACTACTCGGTGAGTAAGGATCGCAGGATTGGGACCACTACCTATAACTTTAAAGTGGACCTTCTGTAGGATCCTGTCCCGAACCTTTTGCTGTTCATATATGTTAATTTGCATCAAGAGCTTCCAAAACTGCTGATGCTCTTGTCATTTGGATGGAGAACCTGAGAACTGGAGAAGCAGTGCCCTTCCATTTCTGAGGATAAATCACCATTATTTTCCACCCTCTCCCTCCAAACAGCTCCCAGCTCATCCAGCTTCCATACCATGGAGCAGTGTGGACCTGTTTGTCTTCCAAGCGTTCCTGTTCCCAGCTTCCTGGGGCTGGCAGGGCTCTGCTCTGCCTCTTTCTGTTTTTCCCAGCTATGGCTTTGAGTTGAGAAGCCGGGAATCTGTTTAAGCCTGATTTGTGCTGCAGAGCTGGAGGATGAAACGGGGAAAGGTGAGCAGAGGTACTCCTGAGAGACTGCTGCAGACCTTCCTGTGCTGCCTGGTTTGGCTAAATTTGGAAACCTCCATCCTTTGCTAAGGTTTTGAACGCATTCGCAATTGGAGGTGCCAGTGCCTGCGACCCTGTGTGAGGCAGAAGCAACGAGGCTTTCAGGTTTGATCTGAAAATGGATTTCTGCCTGGCCCTTGCCCTGTTCAGCAGCCCTGTCCCTGCAGCACCCACTCTTCTGTGGACAGGCTTCTCCCTCGCGTGGAACATGCCGGTACCGCACCAGGGAGGGTCTGGCTGGAAGTGGCTCCTCCTTGTGCCTCTGCAGAGAGGAGAGCAACTGGGGGTTTTATGGAAGAGTTCCAGCCAGCTCCACATCTGCCCCCTTTGTTACATTTTGCTGATTATCCTAAATGATGAGCAGAGGAGCTGGGTGTGACCAGAACTGTGAACTTGTTCCAGAGGGGGTTTAAATAAGTGGGAGACAATTTATGGTCATTGGTCCTTTTTCAGGGCTGGAAGTGGAGGCATTGCGTGAGTCACTCAGTGCCTCTTGGGAAGCATGAAGTACTTAAAGTGGAAGCAGGGAGCACAAATACCTTTAAAATGTAATTTGATAGCTTTCTGGAGGGATTATGTGACAAAGCAGCAGCGATCCTTGAGCGGAAATTAAAGCTTGACCTGAGGGGTAGGTAAAAGAAAAGACAGGAGATCTGGTTGCTGTGTTGATTGTGCTTGTGGCACTGTATGTACAGGAGATTAATCCTGTGCCTTGGGATTTATGCAGTACTGGTCTGGTTTCTTGCTTCTCCCTCAGCATCAAAGGACAAAGCCTGGCTGAAGTGTCAGGGCTCTGATGCTCCCAGTAACCACTTACCTAGAGCCTTGCTTTCAAGTTCAAGGTTAAATAAATCATCAGAGTTTAGATCAGCAAGGGATTTTCTTTCTCGGGTCAAGTCAGCAGCAACATCACAGTGAGTGTGCAGCTCTGCTGGTGATGACACAGCGGGGTCCAAACCTTGTGACACCCATGAGATTCGCCTCTTTGGAGTCAGCACTGACTTTCCACGCATTGGATGAGGAGGCAGCAGGAGGAGAAGGTGGGAAACAGCTGTGCACCCACAAGGGAAGGCACCTGCAGCTCCTCAGCCTCCGCTGCCCTTGCCCAAGCTGGGAATGGGCCTCCTGCCCCATGCCAGGTTTGCTGCCTGCTGCTGCTCCTGTTCAACTTGAGCAAACGGTTTCTCTGCAACTGCCCTTCCCGTCCTGGTAGAAAACATCCAGGAACCTAATTTCCCTTCTGTGGGGAATTCTGAAAATAGCTTTGTCTGCTTCAGAGGAAAAAACAGAAATGCTGTCATGACATGACTGCACTGACACTGCCGAGACATGGATGTGCAGAGTTTCACCAGAAACCAGGTCCCCTGTGGGTGGGGAGACTCCCCTGTCTCCCTGCACCATGCTGCCTCCCCTCACTCCCCTTCCCCTGGGTGCTCTGATTGATGTGAGGGGGAAGCTCTTCATGCCTGGACCTCTGGATCTAGCTCCCAGTGTGTTATCTTTGCTGCTCATAGCTGAGCCTCTTGGCTAAGTCCATGCAAAAGGCCAAGTGTGGAGGCTGCCAAGGTGAAAGCCCTGCTTTGATGGGAGCTGGGGCTGCTGGGAGGAAGGTGTGTGGGGCTCTGCTTGTTGTGGCTGGAGACTGGCCAGGGCCATGCAAATTTAACCAAGGTGAGGATTTCTTCTCCGTGCCCTTGTCCCCACCTCTGATCTGTGCTGGTCTCTCCTTGCTCATCCTCCTGTCATTTCTGATCCTTGCTTGTTGTGTTTGCAGCCACCAGTACCCACAGCTCTGTGTGGCTGATCTCTGCCCATGGCTGCTGCCACATCCTGAGCACAGGGTGTTTTTTTAGATGGGTGTATCGCTTCCAGCTGCACTGACTGTGCAGTAGCACAGCCCTGCGTCTGCCTTCAATTAGCGCCGGCAGTGAAGTGTAGCTCCTTGTTCCTTGGACAAGTGGAGCGCAGCCTGGGGTTCACCCTGCCTGCCCTCGCAAGGCCGATGGGCTGCTCTTGGGGAGTGTTTCTCTTGGGCACCATTTCTCCAGCCCGCTGCCCAGTGATGAATTTTGCCTTCTGTGAGGTAACATCTGAATATGTAAAACACAAATAATGTGTTTTCTCGTTCTCGTAGAGTGTCGTACATCACATTTCTCATCAGAGGAGCAGGCCAGGGTTTATGCTGGGCATTTCCAGGGGCTACATGGAAAGGGAAGGGGCAGTCAGGAAGGACAGGGGCAAAATAAGGTTTGGCTTGGCTGTCTTTAGGAAGTTTGCAGACGGACCAACCTGAGCCAGTGGCTCTGGGTGTGTCATACAGCACATCTGAGAGACACAAACATGTCTTCTCCGTGGCCTGCCATTTCTGGTTTGGTGACTCTGGGCAGGAGAGGAGCCAAGATGAGCATCTGTAGGAGAGGCAGAGGAAGCTGAATGTGGGACCAGTTGATGACCCTTCTTCAGTATTTTGGAAGCCATAGCCTTGGCCACAGTCTGAAGGTGCTCTCCATAGCCAAGACCTACCCTGCTGCGGTTCTATCCCTAATGTGCCCTCTGTGTTCCCAGGCATGGCCTCCTGGCTGGAGTTCCTCCCTGGCTGCCAGTCCTGAGAGCGAGTGTGATGTGTGAGAGCTCAAGGCACTCAGAAGACAGTAGCTCCTTGTTCCTCTCTGCACTCTCAGCATGGCTCCTGGGGCCACGAACAACACTTGTGGTTTTGTCGCAACCAAATCATTGTTGACTTCATTTATGATCCCAGCTCCAAAGAATGCTCTGATTTGGTGCAGTGGGCTCATGGGGACACAGCATGTCTCCATGTGCCCATGGAAGATGCTTGTGGTTGGTGGCCATGTGACCTGTGGTCCTTAGACAAGGGTTTACCAAGCCATGAGAATTCATGGGGGTTGGAGAGGGTTTGCTTGCAGCTCTTGTGGTTTATGTGGTGTGGAAGGACTGGTGAAACCTCTGTGTTATCTCAAGTAAGTTTGGATGCATCTTTGGTTTACACAGTGCAGACAGTGTGGTACCTTCATTGCTCCTCAGCCATGCACAAACTGCAGACCCCAATGGTGGAGTCCTCCAGTCAGGAAAGCAAGAATTAGGTTTTGTGAATCTAGGAGAAAAGAAAAAAACCCAACAAAATAGTGTCATGAGTGTGGCTGTGAGCAAGGCAGGAGCGAGGCAGGAGTCTGTGTTCTTCCCCATTTGCGAGTGGAAAGCTGCTCAGGAACCCGTGTGGCAAGTAGCAGGTTCCTCCAGCACCACCAGTGCTGCCATCTCATGTGACTTTATTATACTGCTGTGATATTAACCCCCCAGTTTCTGGAATCATGTGATTGTATGAGATGACCAGTTTTTGTCTGTTTCAGATAAATTCCTGTTCAGTTTCTGTGGCTGCACAGAAAAGCTGGAAAGCAGGTCTTATATGTAGGTTCAGAACCCAAACTTGAGGTTTACATGATTTTTCAGTGCATGCCAGGCTGTTGCTGGGCTGGGTGCTTGTGCTGAACAAATGCACAGATACTACTTTGTTTTGAAATCTCTTCGAAGCTTAAATGGTTGCTGGAAGGTCCAGAATTCATCAGCTGCTACTCCAACTGGATTCAGAGATGGGGCTGCAATACAGCCTGGACTAGACAACAGATGGGCCCGCACCACATGGAGGCAGATCCACACCAACCAGGACTAGGATCTGGGGGGTTAAGTTTGGACCCAGCTTTTTGGGAGCTTTCTGGACCCTTTAGACCTTCTCACACACAACCAGAAGCAGCACTTTTTGCCAAGAGCAGATTTCCTTGCAGCAAACCTTTGCCTTGGCTGCATCAGTCAGGATATCTTAAGAAATCATCCAGCTGAATAAGCTCATCTGACAAAAGGAGTCAGGCTCATGGCTGGGACAGCATCCGGTACGTGCACAACCTCTCCGGGCCACAGACAGAGCGACAGACATTGCCTCTGGC
>NW_010294041.1:0-18068 GCF_000700745.2 Antrostomus carolinensis
AAAAAATAAAATATATATATATATATATATAAGAAAAACTCTCCAGCTTGGGAGGAGATGGGGAAAACAAGAGGTAAAGAACACAACAAACCAAAAAGTGCTTCTAAGAGAAGCAGCAGGATAAAATCATTCCTAGAGTCTGAGAGCACTTCCACACTATTGACCAGAGAGGCAGCAATGGCCTCACACACGCAGCACATCTGCAAGCACCCTGCTCAGTGCCTGCGAAGACCGTTATCAGTGCCTGCGAAGACAGTTACCTCCTCCTGCCTTTGTCTGTCCTGGGCAGTGTTTAATACAGGAGCCAGCTCCCAGGAGGAGTTCCCATCCCCTCATTTCCAGCGTATTCCATTTTCCTTCAGCATCTTTCAGTAGTAGTCATCCTTCTTGCCATCAGCTCCCTGTATGCCTGCATGGTCCTTCTGGTCTTGGACAAGTTCCAGATCATCATTTTCATCCACCTCACCTCCATGATCCTCCTGGGTGCAAAGGGAACAGCCAGGAAGTAAAAATCAGCAAGGTCTGGAAAAGGAGACCCTAACTAGCAGCACAGGGTGCTGCTCCTGAGTGTAGCTGTTCTACTGTACCAGCCCAGCTTGGGAAACTCAAGAAAACTCAAGGGAAGAATCCAACTCTGCCAGGGACCTTTAGGTGTCATTGGGAAACCACTTAGCCAAGACACAGAGGTAAGAAGCCTGTGTTGCCATGATCAGCCTGTTCATTGTAAGCACATTTAATATCCCGGCATTACAGTGCAATTTTAACATCTCGGCCTGTTGCCACTGCTACACAACTAGAAGTAGTATCCTATATCCACCACACTTTTAATTGTGTAACAAATCCCACCCATAATGTGCAGCAGCCACCACAGCCTCCACTGGCACTTCTGGTTTTGATCATCTCACAGCTCAACTGCTGCAGATTGATGCAGAAAGAAACAGGGAGGTGAGACAGAGCATAAAGGGTACTCTGAACACCTGAAAAAGGAAAGGGAGCAGAGGTAAGTGGGTTCCAGATTTGTTCTGGAGACCCACCTCACTGAGCAGGCAGAGACAAAACCCAAGTCAGCGCTCACATCTGGTTTCCTAAAAGCTGAGTCATACCCAGCTCCTGGCTACCAACATACCCAGGTAACAATTACACCAGAGAAAAAAAAAGAACCTTGGTGTCGTACAATTTCTTGCTCCTGATCTTCTTGATAGTCATCCATTGGGTCTTCCCTGGGCTTGGCATGTCTGCCAGCATCCTGAAAAACAAAGTCAGATCCTGTTGACAGTGCCCCAGCCTACTTCCATTCCTACCAGGGATACAGCTCTCTTACGTTAGAGCCCCAGGTCTGGAAGATCAGGAATCAGGGGGCAGCAGAGAGACAATGAGGCAACTCAGACCCCACTTGTACTTTCTCCACTCAGACTCAATTCCCACCGCTGTCAGCAACTGCCCAGCTCCTTCCACTGTGGAGAGAGGCCTCTCCTACAGAAGGTCCCAGAGCCAGGGCCCTTGTACATGCTGCTGTTGCATCAAGTCCCAGGACTGCAGGGAATCTACAAGTTATTTAGGACAGAGCTTTAGGGAGCACAGGGCTGTGCCCTGTCTGAAAGTCAGGTATTTATGTCACCAATTCTTTCCCCATTTTCACTAATCTCAGGGAGGTGTTGCTCTGTCAGTGCCAGCATCTGTTTGATTTCATTGGCATGGATTTCTTTTTTTTTTTTTTCTTTTAAATCTCACTATTAATCATGATTTTAGAGCCTGACAGATAAAACACTCATTTTTTAAAACAAGCAACACTCAGCTGCTTGTCAAAACAAGCTAACATTTCCCTGATGCAGAGTCTGGCTTCAGACAGCAAGAAGCACTTTGCAAAATAAATGGATTCCATCTGCAAGCAGGCAAACAAGGAGGCAGAGATCTCACGTGTTGTCACTGCTGCCAGGAGCCTGCTGCATACCCATCCCAGGAACAGCACGGCTGCTCTGACCAGAACCTGAGCACAGGCTCATATAATTGTCTCTGGTTTTGGCCTCTAAAGTGCTTGAAAAGATACAGCAGCTCTGCAGCAACAGCAATTGCTAAATTCAGTGTCTCTCCAGCCACGTAGGAGCTGCAGAAGCCAGGGTTGACTTCAACAGGCAGAGAGGACAGAGCCAGAGCAAGTTCTGGTACTGAGCAACCCACTGACTCTCAGAAAGAGGTTTCTCCTTCTTGCCATATCCCTGCAGCGGGACTATGGATCCATCCAGGAACATGATCTTTTCCTTTGAGTCCTTAAGCTCTCTGTCTCCCCCATTCTCCCCCTGCTGCTTGTCCTCATGTCAGTCACCTTCAGTGGCTTCTCCTTAGACTCTTCTTTCACGCTGGGCTCCTTGAACTTCTCCAAACCTCCCACCTTCTCTTCAAAGTCAGGTCTCTCCAGCTCAGCTTCCTCAAACTCATCCTCACCTTGGTTATTGGGATCCTGGGCAGGATCTGCAGCATCATCTGGCATCTGGACAAGAAAAGCCTCTTGTGAATACCAGGCAGGATGCCCCCGTGGAAGACAGAGGCCAAGGTGAAGCTGCCTTCACCAGCAAGCAGGAAGCACTGGCTTGTAGCCCTTCAGTCACACCTCTCTTCAAGCATGTCAGTGGTTATAAAGAGCCCCAGTCTCTGTTATTATTTAATAATAAGATAGTAATATCTTATTATCTTCTGAATCCCTCCAGAATGAAGGAGTTTGGAGTTGCACATTATAGAAACTTCTGGGAAAGCACTGACTGAAGTGGGACAGCTATTCAGAGTTGGGGTTGCATCCAGATGACAGCATTACTTACCATCGGTTCCTGGACAACAGTGTCTTTCTGAGAATGCAAGTTCTCCTCTCTCTTAATCACCCCTGCATCTGCAAGGAAAAGGGGCAGTTATCAGTGTACTCTCTCTGTCCACTCTGTCTGCCACCCCCAAGGGAGGCTGAGATCCAGTCTTGAAAAAAAACAGTGACATTTTCCCCATCACTCCCATAGAAAAGAAAGAATTGGCTTACACAGATTTTGAGTCCACTACCTTGGAAATGTGTGAAGATGCAGGACAACAGGGGACAAAAAAGGAAAACTGTCCAGGCTTTTCATTTGACCAAGGACAATAAAAGCACAAGAATTTTTTCAAGAGTTGGAAGGTTTTCCTTTAACACAAGCAGAAAGCTTTTCTCGCTCCTCACCTTGATTAGCAATAAATTAGTACTGTACAGCACAGGATTAGGGAAACCATACCCATCTCGAGTTCCTCAGCATCTCTCCTTTCCTTCTCGCCTTCCTGACCAGCTTTTTGATGCTCTTCCCCTCCCTTCTGCTTCGGTGGCTGTGGGCTGCCTTTCTGCATCTCTTCCCCAGGCTTGGGATCAAAATGAAGGCTCTTTGGGTAACTGTGCACTTGTTCTTCATCCATCTGGGCATTCACGTTGTTAACTATGTCTTTCCAGCTACAACAAGGGTACAAAACAAAACAGAACCCCCCCCCCCTCAGTATATCAAGAGATATTTCATAATAGAAAGCAGAGGGAAAAAAACCTCCAACACATGCAGAAGTTTGTCCTAAATTAACTAGCAGATTGCATTAGTTACTGCGATATCTGCTTGAAACAGAACATTTAATATGCCACGTAAGTACAAAATAAGTTATGCTTTATAAACACAACTTCTTGTGGAAATGCTTTAGTATTATTCATATGATACAATAACATATCCACATGGCAATAAAATCCAATTCTAAACAGATGCTTACTCACACCTCACACACCCAAATACACACAGTTAAGTTTTTGGAAAAATAACAAAAACACAAGTCCTTTTTATTGTCCCAACTTAATTTAAAATTAAAACGTTGCTAAAAGTTCCTGCTTTGGCAGGGGGATTGGACTAGATGATCTTTTGAGGTCCCTTCCAATCCCTAATATTCTGTGATTCTGTGTGATTCTGTAAAGTAAAACTAGAATTTTGGTCCATAAGGAGAAAAAAAAAAAAACCCTTTCAAAATAAACAGGAAAGCTGCAATACAAAATTGACAGTTTATGTTGTCTGATAATGTTTTTTAAAGCTACAAGCTCTTTAGGAAGCTTTGTAACTGGAATGGATACTTTAAGCAGCATCTGTTTATAAAACTCTTCCATGGCAGCACCTGTCCTCTGTACAGACCCAAACAGTGCAAACAGAACTGGCTGAAAGGAAACAGTCACACATTGCTTTGAATTTTTTTTTAGGTGAACATTGGAAGAAGAGTTTCATTTCGTCATTCAGTGAGGGAAGCCACATTCCACTTACTGCTTTTCCTGCCACCACCCTTCAAATGTTTTCATCCACCTATTGACCTGAAAAATCAATTATTCACACACAGCTCTATCTGTGAGAGTTCAGGCAACCCCTTTCAGGCAGCTATCGTCAGGAATTCCTTCCTCTGTAATGGTTCCACCTCAAATACACTTCTCCTGATGACTACGTCAATAACTATATCTGCTTCCTTCTTCACCCAAGTGCCTCTGAAGGACAAGTACTTGATATCAAGGTATATGCCAAATACAACACATTTTTCATTAATGCTGCTCTGCCTGCAGCAGGAGCACAGCTCACGTGGGTACCCAACCAGAGGCTCAGCAGCAGAGTACTCAGTAGTGTAACACTGTTCCATGGCATATAAATTAATTGGAGGTCAGAGAAGAAAAGGAATATCTTCACATTAATTTGAGTAAACCCCTGCACAGCCCAGAAGGCAGAGCTGTCTCACAAGGAATGTTTTCTTTCTAAATATCCAAATATCCTTACTCAGGGACACCTTCAGAAACAAAGAGGGTAAAGGAAGGGATGAAATCCCCATAATAGGGACTCTCAGAAGTGACTGAAACAAAAACTTTTAACTCGAGTAAGTTACCACCATTTGAAGCGGGGTTACTGCTTGGCCTAGCCTGTCCTTCTACATGAGCCAGCTGAGATTTTAGAGTCTACTCAAGACATGTAAGTTTTTAACTGCTGAGAAAGGACAAGTGGCCTCAGCTTTAGCAGCTTTTTAAAGCCAGCAGACTACCACCACACAAACCTTTCAGTAAGAAACAACATAACCCAGCCTTCAGCTCAAATTTTCCCATTATAAAACCATCAAAATACCAACTGGCCATCAAGAGCTCATCTGGAATCTGCTGGTCTCAGCCACCCAACACAACAGTTCTTGGCACTGGATGCATGGCCTCTTTTGTACTCTGCTGTGGTTTGCTATTGCTCTTGGCACTGGCACCTTCCGGAGAAAGTTGGTTTATGAACTCCTTATCACAAATCTCATGCAGTGTAAATAACAGCCTCCAGCTGCTCAGTAATTCCTTGTTGATAGATCCAGGAAAAGAAAAGCACACCAAACATACCACAATCTCTGTCCTGGCAGAAATAATTTACCAAACAAACCCAATGTTTGCATTTTCTGTTTCACGGAGTGGTGACAGTATCCTCTCTAGGCTCTACTTAGCTGAGGAAAGGCCATTCTGCCATCACAGCTTCAACTCTCACCTTCAGCTACACCCACACAAGTCCCTCCCTGGAAAAAGGCAGAACATCCTCTGGGCTGTTACTCTGTGTGTCCATGAAGATGTCACCTCTCAAAGCAGTACGAGGAGGACTTTGCCCTTTAAAGAAATATGCAAAGCACAGTCTCTGATCTGGGAAGATTACAGGTGAAGTGAACAAACAAAAAAGGCAGAGAAGAATGGGCAGGATGTGGCTGAATTTAGAATGAAATCCAGAAATCTCTTCTACAGATAAAGCAGAAATTAAATCTTGTTTGCTCCAGTAAACTGAGCAGATATGACCTGGACACACACAGGGGATAAATAAGTTAAATGAGGAAGCACTATTTTCAGAGTCAGTTTTTGGATTGTGGCCAGACTTTGATAAATTACAGCCTCAAAAAGACATTTTCTTCCTTTAGCAAAACAGACTGGTCTTCCGTGACTGCTGCTGAGACAGTAAACAGTTTCTCCTGTGCCTGCACAGCATCAGTACAACAGGATCCTGGGCCCTGCCTACACTCCCAGGTAGTCCAGCAGTACAGGTAAGGTGCTGGAGGAATTACCTGTTCTGTTACCTGCATCCAACAGGTAAGTTCATGTCGTTCTCTGAACCTCTGCGCTTTCCAAGGGACTCACCTCCTCAGAGCTCTCCTCTCTTATTTACCCCAAGAACAGGTCTGGAGAACACATCATGCTGAGGGTGTCTGATATGAGCAACAGCCCCAAGTTGCAGGGAATTGTCATATAAAGGTTTCCTGTAGACTCATACCAGTCCCAAGTCTTTTCTTGTAAACCCCAATCCTTGTATTGATATGGTTGAGTTGGTTTGACTTCTGTATGGTACCCTTGAGCCTGAACACTGAGAGTAGAAGGGAGTTTTGTTTCACCCACCTTTGCATTTGCACCTGTTTGCTCCCTGTAGAGTGGAAGTTGTCTGGCATCTGAGGTTGTTCTGCTGCAGAAGGTTGTTTCAGGTCAGACAGTGACAGTGCAGGAGCCTGGCTTTCCTTGTGGCTTTTCACCTGAATGCGCATCACCATCTTTAGGTCCTGTAGAGAAGACACATGCATGCTCAGTACCAGGATATACACAGACTCCTAATCTTATCAGATACCTGCAGATCTCCCATGCATTTGGGCAGGGTTATGGGCCAGCAAAGTCCCTTGTCAAAGGACAGATTCAGAAGTGATCCAGAACAAATCTACAGTCCTGTCCAGCCAGCTTGCAGTAAAAGAGATCCTTCTCCTTCCACACTCCATCATAGTTACTGTGATTATGATCAAACCACACTGCAATTATTGCCATTTCTTTGAGAGGTTTGCTTTCTATAAGCTCACTCTCAATCACCCCAGGAGGCAAGGGAGCTGCTTTTATGATTTACTCTTTGCAGATCCGGCAGGATCCAGAACAAGAGCCCACACCCATCCATCTGAGCCCAGCCACTGAACCACAAACTCTTTAAGAGTTCACAGGAGTCTGAAACCCGAGGCCAGGACAGTTTCCACATCAGGGAAGTGGAATGCACACATACATGTCATTACAAATATCCTACTTTTGAGCTTCAAAAGCAAAGGCTACACAAACCAAACACCAAGTGTGCAGGACTCACTGGGTTCCCATTTGGTAGACTGTTCATGGTCCGAGTGAACCGGATCACGTGGCCATCCCCACGTCTCGCTGGCCAGGCTGGCACAGCATCTGGCAGTGAATTGGCATCTTGCAGTGGGGCTGGATGGGTAAAGAGCACGTTAGCCTGTGGTCTTGGGCCAGCGTTACCATACGAGTTCTGGCCCTGAGACAGAGAACCATCCGCCTGCTTCTGAACCCCAGAGACTTGTGATGCCAGCGGGTTCCCAACAGGGTGATTCTCCTGATGGACTGGAAAACCCTGCAAGGGAAAAAGGACAAGAGCAAACTCGAGGAACAAGCTCAGTTCCCTCCATTTCAAAGCCCCATGCTGAAAACCCACAGAAGCCCCGCAGAACTCTCCTCCCTGGGGTTTCCTGGGAGTACCACACCTTCTGCCTCCCGAGCTGCAGCTGGCTGTTGGCTGGTGCCATGGGCTGCTCCTTCAGCACCTGAAACTGCTGCTGCCCCTTCGCAGCTCCCCCTCCTTTGAAGCTTGGCATCTTCTGTAGAGCTTCCTTCAGCTGCCTGAACTCTTCCATCTGAGCCTGAGGGGATGAGAAGGGTACAGAGAAACTTCACACAATGACAGGGTTAAACAACTCCATGCTGGGAACAGCCACTCTTCTATGGCCAGTTGCTCAGCATAGATACGCTACTAAAGAAGAGATATATTTTATATGTATGAAAGGCTGGAGATAATCCACAACCATTAATGATAAACCCAAACTAGTCTACAGCTTTCCCTCCAGATTTCATGGATATTCTGTATTCACCCTTTGCCAGTCTTACACCTTATTTTATTGCATAATTTTACCCTGGAAGACCTGTCCCATGACACCAATTCATTGACTGATGCTATTCAGTGCATGAGCCATTGACATAACTCCTGCCTTTGCACAGAAAAATTGTATCCTGGTCTTGTTAGGTGTGGCTCCCCCTCCTCCTGTGCCTCACACACATACGTTCAAGGTCAGCTTTTTTAATTCCTGTGAAGGCATTTCTCCACGGATGTGCTCATCTCAGTGAGGCTGACAATAATTGGCATAATCCTACTTGACAATTCAATTTACTTTGCAATACAAATGAAAATTGATTCTCTTGGGCTGTTAAGCAAATGCAACACTTCTCTCTCTACTGCAGCTTAATTTCTTCTATCTCCAACTCTGAAAAGTAGGGCTTGAAAAAGCTACTCAGGAAAAGCTGCCCACTCTTACCCCAGTTATTTATAGGAAAGGGAGAGAGAGCGCTTTTCATATGTTTGCCAGGGTACCTGGAAATGGACCAAATTAGGGACTGAGCAGAGCAGGAAAGCTTCCAAGCAGCAAGGAAAGTTTAGCAGGAAATTAATTCCTGAGCAGGCTCTGTTGATTTCTGTTCTTACCCCCTGAAATTTGACCTTAACATTAAAAAAAAAAACCCAAAACAAAACAACTCAGCAAAGCTAACATAAAAGGAATGAGGAAAGGAAAAGGAAGCCAAGGACAGTTCATGGGATACAGCCCTAGCTAGTATGAGACTGCTTCCAGTCAGAACAAGCTGGATGAAAGCAAAACTTGTACCCAAAGCCTGTTGAGCTGGTCAGCCCAGAGGGAGAGAAGCTTCAAACAAGCCTTAATGCACAGCCTCCCGTCACAGCAAGCTGTGCATCCATCACCTGCTGCCCCTGTGCCTCATTTTACCTGGCAGATGAACTGCTATGACAGCTCCTGCAGGCTCAGTAGCCTGGCTAGGGCTGCAAAACCTGTATTCACAAAGCTGCTTGTGTCTTGGCTCAGCACAAGAGCCTCAGACAGACACTGTACAGGCATTTAGTCCTCCCTACTTTCTCCCAGCCTACCTTGCTTGCTCCCTTCACCCAAGTCATCTGTGAGCTCCCAGCTTCAGCTGGGTGAACAGAATTCCATGAGGTCAGGACTTCCAGTGTGCTGAAGAGGCTCACACCATCTCCACAACACAAGCACAACACCATGGCAACAAAACTTTGGGGGTTATTTTCCCCTGTAGAAAAAATGCTTTTCTGCCTCTCTAGTCTTAAGCCAACACCACTTGCATGTCTGCCCCAGCCTCCAAAAGCATCACTCCAACACTTTTATTACCAAACATTAAGTTTTTTTACATAACTCTTAATTTTTTTTTCTAGGTCTCCCTCTCTACTAAGGCTCCCCAGGGAGATGCAGGAGAGGACCTTTTTCCCAGGGTTGCTGAGTGTCTATTTGTAGTCTCAGCAAGTGCAGCAAGGCACCTCTGCATCACTGTTTCTCTCTGCAGTTAATTTTACAGGCATAAACAGAGACAATTCATCATCATTTAGGGTGAAAGTACTTGAGATGTAAGTGACAGGAGGCATTCCAGGGTTGGGATATGCTGGTTCATGCTCCCTCGAACCACAAAGACGTGTAGCATATCTGTATTTTCAGCTACTGGGACAGATTCCAGGCTGGGGAATTTTACTTGTATAAAATGCCTCTGTACTACCAGCACTGTTTTAGGCAACTCACCACACTGGAATACAGTTGATCACTGGATGTATTATTTAAAGAATATTTGATAGTACACCCAGACCCCAGGGACAGATTGTCCCACATGGCCATGAACAACCCTTTGTTGATTACCTGGGCACTAAGGAGCTGAGAGTGAACTTCCTGGTGGGCTTTCCGAAGCAGCTTGCTCTCTTCTCTGAGTTTAAAGACTGTATCTGTAAGGGAAGAAGATATTTGCCTATGAGAGCTCTTTTTGCAAGTGTAGTATCTCTCTTCCTTATCATAAATTCCTCTTGACCTCATAGATATCTCCAAGCCCAGGAATTACAGGGAAGCACTAGGTAAGGACTAGCTAAACACACTGACAAACCTGACTCTTCATTCCTTTCAGCTCTATCCATCAAGGAATTTCCTCCTCTCTGGAGTGTCTCTGCTAACTATTGCTGTGAGGGTCAAGCTCTTGCTCTGCTTGCTGTCAGAATAAGGTATTTGTATCTTCACTTCCCTTACCCATTGCAGCTGAATAGCAGGGAGAGCAGCGAGCAGTGGTCACTGGCATGTTGAGAAACAACTACAGCAGAGGTCTGCTAGGTCTCCTGAATCCACAGCAGATCCAACAAGGAGATTCCTTCCTACTATATAGAGCAGCTCTTGAGAGTATAGTACAACAAAATCCCACAACCTATTTAATAAAGCAATCAGAGGACAGCTGGGTCCTCAGGCACATTTATTCCTATGCTGTTAAGTAGCAAACTTGTGCCTTGCAGCCCCCAGGTTGGGGTCTTTTCAAGCTCTCTGTACTCCTAAGTACTTGAGTGACAAGACAGACAATGCACTTACGTTTCACTGCCTCAAATGTAATTGTGTAGCCTCCAATAAAAAGACTGTGTAAAAAAAAGTCAGCCCTATTTTGGAGCCTGAAGCTCTCTTAAAATACCACTAGAAATGCACATAGTGGGATTTCTCTGCAAACATAGTTGCAGCTGGCAGGTCAAGGATGGGAATTTTTCCCATAACAGGATGGTCACTTTGCTGCAGGCTGAATTGCATGCAAGATTTCTGTTCAGGATTATAGATATTTCTGATTACAGCAGTATATTTATTTTTAACATCCATCTCCGGGACAGGACTATTTTGCCATTGTGGCTGGGTGCCGTGTTCGTGCCTTGCAGTGAAGGTTAACATCAAACTGAGAAAAGAAGGCTCTGTCTTTCCTGCAACCAGCCCTGAGCAATGTCCCACTGCTCAGATACCTCTTCTGTTCTCTATTATACTCACTGACAGAGACACGTCTTCCAACACGCGTCTCCTGAGGGCATGTTATATATAGAAAGTACTGCTGGGATGAAGGAAGGAAAATGAGGCATTAGCAGTGCTACCAGCTCTCTGTCTTTGCCACCTCTCGTGAGACCATCTTGCTCTTTTGTATGGCACGGTGAGCAATACTTAAGGGAAGATTTACCAGCCAGCTTTGAGCTTAAAACACAGGACAGAGATGGTACCAAGTGAACAGAAGCCTGAGAAGATGGACAGAGAATATTAATATCTCAGCCTTAAGTTCACCTTCCTGACTAGCTTCTCTTTGAATTGTTTTTCTGATCGTTATTCTCCTTCCTCTGTCAGAATTTGTTTTCTTGCTTCATTGGAGGCTGCATATTTCAAGAATCAAATATTTAGGTTTCACTTGCTTGTGCTCAATTTCCCCCCCTAACCCAGGAGGGCTCATCAGATACCAGGGCTTTGTTGATCAGAGAAAAAACAAACAAACAAAACATCAGCAGATTTCCCTTTTCCAGAGCCAATCTAAGTAAGAACAGATGTGAACCTTAAAAACCCCACAATCTAATTAAACAGTAGACTAAATAGAAACTACTCTTTGGGAATTAAAGGGATCAGCATTCTCTGCAATACTTGCACTATTAAATGCATTTTATAGACCTACACCATTAATTACAAAAAGCATGTTTAATTTGCTCCCAAGCTCAGATGTTGGAATTTACAGGACTGTAGCGGTGTAGAAACTGGTTTCCATTGTCAGAAGTGTACAGAGAAGTGGAAAGTGTGTACTGAAATAGAAGGGATACATAAATGTCACAATGTTTTATCTCTGCCACAAAAAGCATCTCTGCTGACTTAGTTACACTCACCCACCAGAGGAAGGCTAGGGCAAGGCAGCATTATCTGCTGGATGAACTTCTTGTTTCTGCCTCAGCCTACTGTGAAGCCACAGCATGTACCTCTACCTTAGCCTCATGCCTTTTACTTTTGGATTATCTTATCCACTTTGAGTGTGACCTCCTAGGGACATGGACTGTTTCATAGTCTGAATACGATCAGCATCTGGCACAATAATTTGTTATCTTACCTGGCTCTACATAAATTTGACACAAGTAAGATAAGTAGCAGCTGCAGCAAGAGTAAGCAGCCAGCAAAAGCCAACTAGGCTTTTAAAATAACACCGTGAAAGTGCTGGTGTTGACAGAATCCAGGGATGCCCCATGCAGTATAACAGTGCAGGGGTCTCTGAACCCCTGAAAACTCAAAGTGTGGTTAAACCCAAGGTAACACAGTCTCCCATGGGGCTATAACAAAAAAGGAAGCTCCTCTCCTCTATGACCCTACACTGACCATGCAATTGCAGCCCTGGAAACCTGCAGCCTGATCAATGCATTTGCCAGCCCAAGCAGGCAGAGGTGCTTGTGGTGTGTATTCCTACACAAATCCACCGCCTCTGAACCCCAGTGGCTTCCCTCAAATGGGAAAGCTGCTCAGTAGCCTTCTCTGCATCTCTGGCCTCCCCTCAACACAACCTTGTTCCTGCACCACCACCCTGAGGTAGGACAATGCTCCAGTTGAGATGTAGGACTAAGGTGCTGCACACCCACAGTCAGACAGAAGTGGTCTTACAGCATTTGCAGACCTTTGGGGGCCTGTAGAAAAAACACTGTCCTCTCCTGAACTCAGTTCTTCAGTCCTTTCTCTGCCTGGTGTTTTCTCAGCTCTCCGTCGCACTCACCCTGCAGGTTTGTGACTTCACTGTCCTTCTCCTGCTGCAGCTGGGCATATTTCTGGTTATGGGTCTCCAGTGTCTTACGATGTTCCAGTTTCAAGCTGTTGTGCTGCAGCTGCAGGTCAAGCAGCTGTTTCTTGACATCTTCATGCTGGTTCTGAATATTAAGTGACAAAGCGTCAGTACAAGGATAAGAGCAGCAATTTAGCTATTTCCAAGTGTAGTCAGTACAAGGATAAGAAGAGTAATTAGCTATTTCCAAGTGCTACTTGAGTGCCTCTGTTTAATAAGTTGCTTGGGGAAGCAGAAGAGATATTTGTTTCTCCAATAAGGTAGCTAGAAATCCCAGATACAGTAAAATACTCTTTGTGTTCAGTAGTTCAAGAGGGATGTGAAATGCCAATTAAAGTCTCCTTTGTGAAGCAGTTTGGGAGGTCTCCTTGGAAGCCACTAAACTGGAAGCAGAATGTGGTGGCAAGTCCATTCCTGCCTGAAAAAGAGATGGAGACTCTGGGACACTGCCAAGAAGTTCTCCTATTCCTTCCCAGCTTCCCTGCACACACTGCTCTGCGAGAGCAACACAGGCTATAACATCTGCTGGTGTCAAGCCCAATGCCTGTGGAACACTGCACAAATCCAGGGTCCTTTCCAGAGTCCCAGACGTCCTGAAGGACATTACCTGCAAGGACAGCTTTCATGGTGCATGTAACATCAGTCTGCACATCACATTATAGGAGTTGTTCACCTTTAGGCAGAGCTGAGGTCTAATTCCCATCACCTTTCGGTGTGCAGGTATCACTAGTCACCCAGGACACACAGACACCTAAACACTCAGGTTGTTCTCTCCACTTGGTTTGCTTCCTGACAGCCTGGCTGTTCTCCCACCACTCCAAGCTGCTAGAACAGGAGGGAGACCTTTTGCAAGGTCTCACATCCCCTCACTCAGTGTGACTAGAGAGAGCCCACATTCCCTGTAGTAACATGGGCTCACAGGCGTGAAATGCCAGGGTAACAAGACTCTCACAAGACCACAGACTATTGCAAGCGGGCCAAGAACTCATCAGATAGGAGCAGGTTGAAAAGCTGTTCTCTTCTCCCCTCCCCTCTTGCAGAGCCCAAGAACAAAACATGCTGAGACATCCTTTTGCTCAGACCCATTGAACCAGAATTCACCTCCTTTTTTTTGTTCCCATGGTAACCCAGAGAGTCCTTCCACATTTAGTTTGTCAACACCAATTATGAATGCAGATTGATTGGCTCACAGGTGAACCCTGGCCCTTCCACACAATAGCTCCTCAGGACTCAGGCAGCAATTTCAATCAGCCTTCCTGTAAAAAACCATCTTTTTTAAAAAACCCCAAACCTCTAAATGCTATCGATGATTACATTTATCCCCAGTAAAAAAAAAAAAGCATCTGTGGCCCAGGCTTCTTCCCTGAAACAATTACCCTCCGCTAAAAGAAGAGAAATAACTGTGCTCCAAAAATACATGCAATGCAGAGGAAAAAGCTATTGATATGGGGGGGTCCCAGAGGCAGAACAAAGATGAGAGATAAGGATGTCAGGTTAATCAGATCACAAGATCAGGAGGGAAAATAAAGAGAATAAAAGATTCCTGCTTTGGCTTTCAGAGACATTAGGGTACTTACAGACCTCATCAGAGCCAAGGGCAGAAAGCACTGTGGAAGAACCACATCCCTCAAATCATTTTGATATTAAACATCTCAGAAGCCCCCAGCATCAGCAAGTGAGAACTGATTTTTAATAAGAAACTCTAAGCAATTCAAGGAATTTTAATTCCTCATCAGCTCAGGTCAATTAATTTCTAGCCCATATTCTGCCTAGCAAGTGATGTGCATAATGTCTGTCCCCAGACTGCTCACAGGCAGGAAGAAGGGAGGGAATATTCATTCCTTTGATAGCAGCAGGCAGCTGAAGAGAGAGAGAAGTGCCTTGACCAAGGTCACACAAAGCACCTGAGGCCCAGTCCAGCTCATTAAGCCCACAGAGCATCCTCACTCCCAGCTGGTTTCTAAGCCTGTGACCAATGTATGCAAGCTTTAGGAGGAATCTAAAGATGCTGTTTTGCTGTAGTTGCAGGACAGGAGGTCTGGAACATGCTACATGTGATTATTTTTCAGAGAAGCAGCTTAACTGTAAGCAGAGCATTCTTGACCCAGTCAGTGTTACCAAAGGCAGCTATGCTGACAGCTCCAAGGCAGCCAGGAACCTCTCAGGTCCAGGGCTGCCCATCTGACTGTAACGTCATTCCCTTCTCTACCTCACAGATACACTGTTCTACTCAGTCAAGCAGGAACTGCAAGACACAGCACGTGAGTGTTGTGCAAATCAGGTACAAATGCAGCTGAGGTGAGGGGATACAGAGAGACCAGGCTGTCATGACATTTCATTTCAGGTCCCTCCCCCCCACTGCAGTACAGGGAAATCACATCATTCAGGAAGTCAGCTAATCTTTCAAATATTAGGAGTCTTTCAGCTCAGTTCAGACCAGCAAGTCCTCTCATCCTACCTTCCCTTTGCTGTTCAGACAACATGTAACACCCAAGATGCGGTAGCTCTGCAGCAGCTCTATCTCACTGAGGTCCCTGGGGAAATGGGCAGGTCATGAGATCAAGGGAAGAGAAAGAAGAAAATAAGAGTCCCTCAAAATCATATATTTCTGCCACGATCTAGAAAGCAGCTTTGCAGACAGCACTATACAAAGTGGAATCAGTAACTGGATGCTCAGCCCACGAGCAAAGGAAGGGCACACCTCATTGCAAGTTTCCAGGTTCCAGCAGCTTCAGGAAGTCAATGTCAAAAATCTTTTGTTTAAAGCCACCTGCCTCCTTGCCTGCCTATTGCAGCCACTGCTACGATGCATTCTGCAGAAAGACCTTAACAAAAAATGTTAATCTCCACTCAAGAGGATGAAAGGAATTATAAGATGAAGTCTGGCCCCAGCAGTAATCCAGACACAGGCAACCGCTGTGGCTGCTATTTTTGGACAAAGTCAAGCCCTTTGCCCCTTTGAGCCTGGTGTGCCAGTTGCAGATGTTAATCAGACATAGCTGACTTCAATACAGATCAGAATGTCAGCAGTGGCCAGAAACACCAGAGCCAGACATGCTGATGTGACTTCATGGAAGTCTTGGGTCATACTTGAGACCTCCAGCTAAACAGAGTTAGTTGCTTCTGTTCAGCAGCACATGTCTGCTTCCTATGTCATGATATTGCTGGCAGCAATCTTCCTCCCGAGGAAGCTAGTACCAGTGGGAAGCATTTTTCACCCGTGCTCCAGTAACAGAAGTGTTACTCACAGCCTCATAACCAGCTAGAAGTGGAGCTGACTATTGCTTTTTCAAGGGGTGGGGGGCTGAGATCTACCACACTGCAGTCCCCAGGGCTGGCCTGTCTTTCAGCAGCTGTAAATGTAGTTAAAAAAATAAATTATTTTTTCCTCCTCTCAGTAAAAGGAAGCAAGAGAAAGGGAGCCAGGATGAAATGCTCTCACTGTCCCCTTGAGACAAGCAAACCAGAGCATTCTGCTCAGCCTGCAGTTGCTATAAGGGGAGCATTAGTTACTATTGCAAAGTGTTCTCAGAATCCACAGTGCTGGATAATACCCAAGAGACAGAACTGTACTTCCCTTTTCCCGAAGTTTGAATCCAAAAGCCAGGCAGCTGGAGGTCCAGCTCTGCTCAGGAAATACAACCCAGTGGTGCTCAGGGTTGCTGGAACTTAGCCCTCTCTCTACATCCCAGAATTAAATTCCCATTTCACTGCCAACACTCTAAGTAAAAACATTTAAAAACCACCATCACCAGCCACAATTGCATTGCTCTAACAAAAGCAAACTTTAACATCAAGATATGCTTCAGGTAGAGCAGGAGATAAGCTATAAAATGGTATAAGCCACCCCTCTCTGAGCTGCTTACATGGGCTGGAATACATTGTATTAGCCCAAAGGGCAAGCTACCATGAATAGACCCATTTTCATGCTAAAAGACCCAAAAAAGAACATACAGAACAACAGAAGTCCTGTGCGATAAACTGCACAAAGACTCCCATTGAGAGGGGGTGTAGGTGAGGGCTGTAATCTGATACAAAGCCCAACAGAATAAATAGGAAACTCCCATGAACCTGAATAGTCAGGAAGGAATGTAGATCAACACCACTGTGTGGTCTCCTCCCTCTGTGCTGGCACCAGCTACAGGAAACCCTTGGTCTCTCCTCAGCATCTCTGGTAAGCGAAAGCACTGACTGACGCTCCTTCCAGGGAGCATTCGTTAATGTGCAGCAGATGGTGAGTACGTGAAACCAGAGTCCTCCCTTACCTTCAGTATCTTGTGCTGGGAACTGAGGGCTCCGTATCTGTTCATAGAGTCTTGCTGAAAAGAAAAAGATTCAACAGTGCCATTAGATCCCAGAAAAAAAACTAAGGCAGGGAGAAACACACGTGAGCACCTGCCCAGCCACAGCACCAACAGCAAGTTCCCCCCACCCCTTCACACACACAGCGACAGGGAACCAGCCTACCAAGGTGACCAGCAGAACACGGAGCCTGAGCACGGCTGGAAAAGAACCTTTTCACAACAACCCAGCCACCAGCTAATTAATTACGCTCTCTGGATTCCCATTCAGAGTAGTTTGCCTCAGTCTTCACTTCTTCATCTAGGATGGGTTCAGCACTGAAAGAGTTTTCCAGTAAACTCCCCACCTAAAGCAGGCTGAGCCCTCCCTGCAGCAGCTGAGGGGCAGGCAGACAGCACCAGAGCTAACACACAAAATCTGCACCATGTAACAAAAAAACTGATCACTAAGCAATTGAGTAAACCTAAAGCAAACCCCTGCAACAAACACAAGGTCTCTCACTTTCTCTCTCTCTTTCTTTGCAGCAAGAAGCTTCCTCCACCCAAGTAAATTACGCTGCCAGTCCCCACCAAACTCTACTGCTTGAATCTAGCAGAGTCAAGCCACACAAGCCAGTTTCTCGTAACAGAGGGCCTGAGGAAGACCTAACTTAGCCTGGTGTGCACAAGGATCTGCAGAGCCATCAGCTGGCCAGTGGGGCATGCATCCAAGTATGGACAGGTCACCCAGTCCTAGACCAAGACAGTACCGAGTAGAGGATTCATGCTGCACCTCCTGAATGCACTCCATTTCAGCTTTGTCACTCCCAGGCTAGTGGCAATCATCTGACAATTGCTGGAGACCAAAAACAATAGATATGCTTTCCCCACCACCATGGCCTTTCTTCTGCATGTTCCCTGTGGTGTGCCTTGCATTCAGTTTCAACAGGACTCTTCTGTACCACAAAACAGCAATTCTCTTCTGACTGCAGCACAGGACTCCCTGCTACACCAGGAGCAGACAACCAAGTCCTCTGTCACACATGGGAGAGGAGGCAGAATAGCTCTAGCAC
>NW_010294041.1:18108-24721 GCF_000700745.2 Antrostomus carolinensis
TTTGCCAGATGGAGTCAGCCAAAGTTCATCTTGTACCATACACACTCACAGTCTTTCATGCCTTCCAGACAGCAGCACTGGCCTCATGACTGTGGTGGTACTGGAAAAGTCTTTATCATTATTACCCACACACACACTTTGAGGAATAAACCATACCTACCTTCTCCTTGTTGAGAGCTTCCTGAGCTTCTAACTTATACACTAAAAAATCTAGACATGGAAGAAGAGAAGACAATTTAATGAACTGGAATTTAACAGGGATCTGTTTTCTATTTTGGTAGGGTGAGGGAAGGAAGAAATCAGCCCCTTGCTGAGCAAAAGGCTGCAACTCAACAAAAAAATGCTGCTGGGAGACTCCACTCAATGCCCTCAAAAGGATGGCAGTATTTTCCATGAGAGCTGTCCACCCATCTAGACTGGCCCAGACGTCCTTCCCTTCCCATTCTATAGGCAAGTGTCTTGGTGAACTCCTACTTCAGCACACAGACAGCTACATTTTGATGTCACTGAAGCTGTGTAAGGATTTGGGGTGCTCTGAAATGAGACACGACTCTGGAAAAGAGAAATCAAATGAACTAATTTGCTGATCTCATCTGGGCCACCTTCTTAAAATGGGAATGTCTCATGACAAGATAATGTTTATTAGGCTGTTTCATTTTCTTAGTCAGTCCCCACCAAATAAATGACAGAAGAGGCAGAAATGCAGCTTCTCTCTCAACCACATGGCTACAGACAAACCTGGATGCTGTATGTCAGCATTTCCAGAAACAAAGTGCCTGTAGGAGTAAAGAGCGGTGATGTTACTCCACGTACCAGTTTTGAAGATAAAAAACAAGCTATTAAATTGCCAGCAACAATTAGGTGCAAAGGGGTCTAAGCACACTACTCCACTGAAAGGTACATGAGCTAATCTACTGTCTTTCTACTTTCTGTTATATTTCACGGTCTTAAAATATCCTGGATGTGTGTTTCTACTTTTGTAGATCAGCTTCAAAGGATGTGACAGTCTGTATTGTCCGTGTATTATGGAGTGCAGTGATGCCGGTATTATTAAGCACTTGTAGAGCTCAGCATCTTCAGATCACTTTTATGAGAAAGTTTACCTATTTCCAAGAAAAAAAGCATGGTCTAGTGCCAGGTTTAGCTGTCCCTTAAAGTGCTCAAACACCATGCCTGGGTACTGTTATCACAGATCAGACTGAGGACATACATAAGAATAGGAGAGGACAGAACCCACCTCCCACACCTTTTGCCCACGGGCTATGGAGCAGTCAGTGAACTATTCTCTAAGTACAAACCAGGGATGAGCCTCACCCAGGGGGCATTCAGTAACATCCACACACGGCCCTGAAGGCAGAAACACTTTGGGTACAACACACACATCTCCCCAGAGGACAGCTGGAGGGTTGGCTGGCCACCACTGTGCCACCCATGCAAGAGACTCACCTTCCTTCGTCTTCTTGTGTTCCCCTCGCTCCTTCTGCAAGGACCGTTCTAGCCGGGATCTGTGCTCATACACAACTAGGGAAGCAGAAAGAAGCACGGCATGAGATAAACCCTGAAATTTCTTCTCACAGATTCTTTTTCCCCAAAACAGGCCTCTTGCAGGTCGTGTGACTAGAGGCATACGTGGACCTCAAATCCTGCCGTGAACTGGGACAGCAAGTGCCCAAGAGAGCAGACTTGGGCAAAAGAGCCTTCATCACTCTGGGTTTCTATGCCTCACTCCAAAAAGCATTCCAAGCACTCTCAGGAACAGGCAAGTAAAGAAGTATTTTGTGTAGAAAAGGTCTGCTTGGATGACCCCAAGCTACCAGGTGCTAGTGATCTCACACAGTAAATGGGAAACTAAAGTGCAGGGAAGCAGCTATAGCATTGGCTTGTGCTAACACACATAACCACAAATCCTAATGCGAGCACCACAAAGCAGATGACTCTCCAGGAGCAGCTCCATATCATTGACTGCTTATTCAGAAATTTAGGAGATAAAATCTGTCTCTCCTGACACTTTTTTTTTTTTTTATAAGTAAAATAAGCTGAAGTAACCTCCAGCAACTAGAAAAAACAAGTTGTAATATTTCCTGCCATTCCGCCAGGTCTCCAGAGCCCAGGAAAGGTGGGCTCAGCTTTACACAGAGCAGCAATTAAGTGCTGCATAAAGTAGTCTTTCTCCTTATCTTTGTGATGGAATACAGCAACAACTTAGCAGACCAAAATGGCCCTGTAGAGCTTCAGAGGACAGGAAGCCAGGAAGTCTTTAACAATTTATAATTACAAGAGAGAATGGAGGGTGGTCAGTGTCTAAATCCAGGCTGGAATTCAGCCAAACTCAGCACTAAAGCACCGTCACCTGCTGCCAAATGAGCTAAAATGCAGAACTTGAAGTGCTGAAACAATGAAATCCCTTGCAGTGCCTTGCCTTTGGGAAAGAAGAACAGGTCAGGCCTTCACAGGCTTGCTCTCATTTTCAGAGAGCACAGAAAACAGGGTGACTGTGTGAAGGGGTTGCCTCATGTACCCCAGAGTACCAAGATAAACATCTACCAGGGAGAGTTTAAGAGACCCATGAAGGAAGAGTGATTCTGGTCTCACCAACAGTCCCAGGTTTTACTCTGTCTGTTCAAGTGGTTTCATTTCACCCCTGCCTGGGAAAGCCACGAGCACGCGCTAGCTCCCTGCTGTCACGGAGCAAGGCAGCAGAGGCGTCAGCTTTGCTGCTGTGCTTCTGCTAAAACTACACAGGACGCACAGTTCATCAGGCATTTCTATGCCAACAGCACATACTGTGGGAAGAGTCATCACATCACCCGTGGCTCACGGCTCCAAGCAGCTCTCAGCATGCAGAGAGCAACACTAACTTCCAGACTGCACTGTGCTCCTTCCCCTCTCATAGCTAATCACCCAGAAGAAGTTTTCTTCTTTGTTTTTCTCCTTATTAGAGGCATCAAAACCTCCTGCCAGTCTCCATCCAGTCACATCACAACTAATCACCCAGGGCATCAGTCATTTGGGCTCAAGAATCATCCAGAGCAAGGTACAAGGGGAGCAGAATGAAAGCCAGACTCATCACATTGTCACACCTCCTTCTCTGGTCCAGAGAGATGGCAAAGGAAAGACAGACTGAGCAAAAGAAACCCAATGGTGAGGACAGGAGTGCTGCATTCTTGTGCTCAGCCACTCTGCAATGGCAGCTTCTTGTTGTGAGAGAGAAAATTCCTCCATCCCAGACACCAGTTTGATGTGCCACTGTCAGGCCACGTCAGGAATGTCAGGGAGAAGTGGATGGTGCTGTGAATGCACCTTCCTTCCCATCTGTCCCAAGAGTGCTGTTTGTGAGCGAACTGACGGAAATAAAAGCTCTCTAGATTCACTCAGAACCTCCAGGCAGCAGCAGGCTCGTACGTATCCAGGCACACACCTACGGAAAGTGGGAGTTGGGAAAGCAACACTTTGCTTAAAGCCACCTGCTACATAACTCAGCATGGCATGAGTTTGGGCTGGGGGCGAGACAGAACAGATTCCTCCGAAGTGCACCCCAGGTCACAGCTTGCCAGGCTGTGTCTCTGATTGCCTCTGAGCCTCGTGACACAGCACCAGAGTCCCCCAAATCACAGCCCATAAGGAAGAGCCCAGTATTTGGCAAGGTGTCTCCATGCACTTTCAGACATACCTCCAACCCCACCCAGCAGAAACAGAAGAGATGGAGGGACAGAAAAGCCAAGCAGATTTTTCCTCCTGGGTTCCATCTGGACAACAATATGAAAAGAGGGTCCTGGGTCACAGCAAACAGCTACCTCTGTGTGCAGCAGCAAGAGCTGGCCAGGCCAAGGGGTCGAACCACCAGGCAAGAGGCTGGACAGGGGCACACACATGACCATCTCCCTTTCTTCTCCTCACATAACGTGTTTCACCTTACAGCAAAGTCAGCGGCTGCTTTCTTCTTATTTTGAAAGAGGAGATCCATTTCCCTGCGTGCAGCCAGTAGAAGACAGCACGTGAGACAGGCAGTGCTGGTTTGAAGACAGCTTCAAGTCGTGCAACAAGTCAGCTCCAGGGCAGGGATGGAGCTCAGACTCCTCACCCTCCTGTGTTCAGCACCAAAGCACCCCAGGGATCAGCACTGCAAGACGACAGCACGAGAGCCACAGTCACGCGTGCGAGACACCACTGCGCTTCGAGTCTTCCATGAGCATGGCTCCTGTCTGCCAATTGTTGGCTTCTCCCAGCTTTACCTCTGATGAAATTGTTGGACAAGCGCCTTCTCAAAATAAAGAGAGTATCCATAGCAACAGCTGTATTTAGGAATGGAGGGATTGACAGAGGGTTAGAAACCCCAACAACAGGCTACAGCTCTGCCATTCAAACATTGTTGGGTGGAAAAAACACGATGAGCCTCTCTCAGTTGTTTGCTTGAGCCTGCTCTTCCCAAAACTGGGGTTCTCTGAGGCTACCACTGCCATTCTCTGAAGAACCAGCCCCTCTCTCCAAGAGCAGCAAGAGATGCTGACACACCAGAAAGGAATGTGGGCTAACTTCTGCCCTGCTCATCTTTGCATCTCAGAAACACAGGACCAGGTGGAAATCGAGGTGGCTGGGACTGTGCAACACATTTGGACCTGCAGCTGTTTGACTGCCTTGTGATACAGCCAGAAGAAACAGAAAGTAAGGTAACAGCAGGGAACCTGTACACACACGAGATCAATTCACAAGATTGATTGGTTTTATAAAGCCTGTTTCCTTGAGAGACAAACAAAACACACACCACACTCTGCTTCCCAGTTTACAGGTAGAAATACCCAGCCCTGAGCACCAGAACCATATGTACAAGGTTACATTTGCATCACAGCCCTGCACACGAAACCATCGGGAAAGATTTAACCCTAAAAGGCATGTACATGGAGTCACAGATCTGCAGAATTCCCCAGCAATACAGGCTATAGAAACAACAGCACTGGCTATGTCAGAGGTCATAATGGACATCCCATGTTTGGGGAAGACCTCTCGATTTAAACACTAGAATCTAAACCCACTTGTTAGAAGAAATGTTAAATTAATCTCTTGACCTTGAGTCACCAGAACCCCAGGAAAACAATATTCTGTTCACATAAAATTCATTCTGTGGGTCCTCCAGAACCAACCCATCCTCCTCCAGCATGACACACACAGCTGTTGGCTACCAAAGAGCAGATTCCCACCAAACCTCGCTATAAGGAACTCAGCAAATCCCTCTAGAGACTCCAATCTAGTGATAGGTGCTGGAAAGGCAGCTTTGGCAGCTGCAGTAAGGCAGAATGACAGACTGGACAAAGAAGGTTCAGCCATGGAGTAACGTGTCCTCAGCCTTCCCTCCTGAGACCTCTCCATGGGCTAAAGTGTCATTGTCCCACAGTCAGACACAGGAGGACAAACAAGGGGGGAAAGGGGGAGGAGGAATATACATATTGTGTTGGTCTCCTGGCAGCGTTTGCCAGAGGAACCAGGGGCTGGTCAGTGGGCTCAGAAAAAACAATTCTTTCTCCTTCTCCCCCCTTTTTAGGGAGCTCTGTGCTGCAGCATCTATCAGCCTCCAACAAGCTGGCAAGACTTTTCCAGTGACAGATCAATCCCTTGAGAAGAAGATCTGTTTGTTTCCCTGCAAAGGCAACAAGCAGTAGACAGGATGACGACAAACTTTACTAAAGGTCCCCTTGCCTCTCTATTCACTTTTCTGGACAGATGCTCCCACGGGCTACAGAGCAGAGGCACATCTCAGAGCCTGCCCAACCAGCCTCCGCAGGTCCTGGTTGCATTTTGACTGCCTGACATTTAGAATGACACAGGACTGGTCTTTATGGCCAAACGGAACTACAGGGAGAAGAAATGGAATAAACGTGACGCAGCTGAACTCCCCAGTCCAGCACACGCCAATCCCCTCGCTGCCCTGAGCAGCAATTTGGATTCAAGGCTATGTTAATTCCAGACAGCAAAGAGGGGAAGGAAATAGGTAACAAGGTCTTCTTAGAGCTGTTTAAAACCAAAGGCTGAACCTTGCTGAGCAAATACACCCCACTTCTCACTGGGCTGTGCTGCAAAAACCAGCAGGTAACGTTGGGAGAGAGGGAAGTTCAGGCAGCGTGTGCAGACACGGAGCAGGTCACTCACCTTGGAGCGGGTCACTCACTCACCTTGGAGCTGGGCTGACAGCGCTTCCTGCTGCTGTTTGTATTTCTGGGCCAGGGTTTCAGCGTTCCGCACCTTTTGCTGCAAGTGGTGGTACAGGAAAACTCCCGAGCCCAAACATGCCAGAGTCACCAGGCAAAACCCGGTCTGCAGGAGCCCCTTCTGCCTCCTGGAGCACATGCCGGTACCCATGATGGGCCGAGAAAAACGATGCAGCTCTGTCCCTCCGACCTCGCTAAAGCATCTGATTGTCCCAAAATATCGCCCCACAGCCCCTGTTCTCCGCAAATCCGCAGATGCCTTTGTCAGACGCGATCACGGTCTCGCCTTCTCTGCTTTCCAGCCCTCAGAGAAGCAGAAGACGCTCCAGCGACGCTTTATTCCTCATCGCCCACCGGGGAGAAGCGCAGCCCCAGCCCGGTGTCCGAGAGGTACCGGCAGCCGCATCCTCCAG
>NW_010294042.1:0-4122 GCF_000700745.2 Antrostomus carolinensis
TATATATATATATATATATAAAATTAAAATGTCATTGAGCTACCTGCTGTACATTAAGTACAAACACACAGAATATACTGAACATTAAAACTGTTCCTAAAGGGTAGTTGTGAAAACTATATCGAGAATGCTAAGGCAGATGTAGTAAAGCCAGTAGCCTATAACAGACTTTGTTTTGTAAACTAGGAATTAGGAGCTTATAAATGCAGCATATGTTAGGCCCACAGCAGATGTCAAAGGAGGAAGATTCCAAGGAAAGGATATCAGAGAAATGTGGTAAAAGGCATGAAGCCTCCATCTACGCAGCCAGAACTCAGCACAGGAAAAGAAAAACAGCAACAAGAAGAACAAAACCATTTAGCTTACCACAGATTGTAAAGATTAGAGTAACTATGAAATCTAGTCTCATGAGAAGTAAGGTACCAAATTAAATATATCCCCTTTTATTTGCACTAATGCAACCGCCTTACACTAACAGTGATATCACAAGAGATGGACTCTGCTCTGAAGCACTGTTCCTCTGGCTCTGAATGCATGCCCACCTTGAGCTTCCCACTGCCAGGTACCACCAGATCCTCATTTACCCATAAGTTAAGATTTGAAGGTTGGGACAACTGTTGGCTTCAAAATGCTGGTCACTTGCTTTTTTATTTCTCTCCCTTCATTAGATTTTTTTTTATTATTATTATTCTGTGGTGCTTGTAAATTTATACCTCTTATGTAGTTCTTTTATGCAACATTTGTATTATACTATCTTAACTCTTCTGCTGTATTTTATGATTAATACTTTCAAGTAAAAGTTCTTCAAAATAAGTCATTTTTAAACTTCTGTAGGGTTGTTTGGGGTTTTGGGGTTGGTTTTTTTTTTTTTTTTTTTTTTTTGGAACCTCTTAAAACCCTCTTGTTGCCAGCACCTGTCTGTATATTACACCATTCCAGGGGTGATTTGCCAACAACTTGCCAGAGCAGTTCTTCCTCCTTGCAAAGTCTTAGGGCCCTTAAACAGCTACAAGCTGTTTGGAACAGGCAATACTTGATTGATTGATTTGGGTTTGCTGAATAGCTCAAGGTCCTGCCCCAGGTAAGCCTCCTCAACATAGAACAGTAAAAATCTAGGATAACAATGATTTAAGAGATGAACTGACAGTGTATTTTTCCTGTGATTTGTTCAGTGTAGCCTTAAGTGACCTACGGCAACAGAGGATGGGTTGGAGATAGACTATGACTTACTAAAATGAGAGTGCTGCAAAATTTTGCATGCACATTTTCCAGCCTGCTTTTCCCCAGAAGCTTTGTCCTCAATGCTAAACACCACAGTCACTAAAGATTTACAGTCAGTATTTCACCAAATACCAGTAGTTATTACTTCCAATAATACAGACTCAATAGAACCTGTATTTTCAGAGTACTTGCATTTTTGTTGAATGAGCAGCTTTACAAATGTACAGTAAGATGCAATCCATATTCCTGGAAAGGTGAAAAGCAACTGGACATGAAGGTTTCACTGACCATCAGAAGAGCTCCAACATGAAATTATGAAGTGACTCACGGGCCACTGAGCTGCTTGGCAAATCAAGATCATGAGGATAAGTTATTTCTGCAGGATGCAACTTTGGAGAGGACTTTTCAACCCATACTCTGTGCTACATCGCCTGTCAATCAATGTGGCAATTCTCAAATACTTCATCTACTTGATGAGGCTTCAGGAAGAAAAGCAGGGAGGGAGAATTGTCCTCTGACTGATCTGGGCAGAGGGAAGAGCAGCTGCCACCCCTGCTGCTTTTCACCCAACACCTCCATTGCCTTCTGCTGAAGGACTTGAGGGAGGAGAAAAGGTGGTAAAAGGGACAGCACAACAAAAACAGCCAAAAAAAGCATGAGGTCTTTTGAGTGCACAGGTGATAATGTTAATGGAGCAGCCAAGCAGCTCAACTGCCTGCTGTGGCACCACTCACCCACCATGTAGCATGGCTTCCCTCCTCTCCTACACGGCAGAGTTTTGTTTTCCTTCTGTTCCTTCTATATTCGGTTTTTCTTCTTTCTCTAAGCAGCCAAGATTCTGGAGAAACAACTGCTAGCCAGGACTCATCAGTGCTCTACACCCAGAAACCCTCCATACAGCCCATCTGGGATTTTTGCTGAAGCACTTGTTTTGTCTAAGTATTGCAGGAAGCATGTTGAAAATAGATGCTGTCACAAAATGTAATGAAAACAAAGCATTTGGACACAGTTGCTTGAAGAACCAGTGCCTGATGTGGACCATAGTACAGACAGATACTGGCTGCTCAACAGCCAAGACCCCCAAGCAGCCAGTTAGCATGCAGTCTCCTTTTAGAATGCAAGGCAGGTTCAGGAGGTAGCTGTTAAAGCACAAGCTAAATCTCACCTTCTCCCTACATCCCAGAAACATCCCACCACTTTGATGACCCTGCTGAGGTCCTCCAGGAGAGGGGCACCAACAAACCACCTGAGCAGCAAGCAGGGCCTCCAGAGGCATTCTGTTGTGACCGTGACTTTAGCACTCCAGTTGCTGCCCTCATGTCTCTGACTCTTTGGAAAGAAAAACAAAAAACCAGCCAACCAAAGCCACACACCACACTGACATGTTTTGGACAAGACTTCCCCTCTTTTTTTTCCTTCAGAACAGTCACTTTCATTTATTGTTTTGCAGATGGATGATGTTTACTCTTGATAGAAAAAAATCAGTGTTCACAATATCTGGCTCTTAAAATCACCAGTTCCTTTCAAAATCTGAAACTAGTAAACTGCTTGTTAAGGCAAAGCATTAGCAATAACCAGGAACCTAGCAGGAACCCTGACCTCCCTCCATGCACCTCCTGCAGATTTTCCATACGGCCATAGGCCCGTTGAGTTAATTCTCCCAGAGTCTGTTAACTCATCTGTAAAATAGATGCAATAATTTATTCAAGACACTACAATACTGTGAGTAGAGGTGTGAAAACTTTCACATGTTGGTTATTTACCAGGTAGGGGGGTAGAGGTGTTAGTGGATTGGTTTGTTTGGTTGGTTGGAGTTGTGGGGTGTTAGATTTTTTGGTTTTGTTTCTTTTTTAAAAAAACAAACAAAAAAACCCCAAAAAACAGTTTTACATGGTATCAGATGAGCAAAACCAGTGGCCAGGTTGACCAAAAATTGATCCATACTTTGCACCAAATTAATGATATGAAACATTGAAGTCATGGGTTACAAAGTCTTTCCTGGCTGGTTCAATGAATATAAAATTAATCATATTAAACACACAAGAGGAAAAGAGCCATCTCCAAAACTCTACAGCCCAGTGCTGAAGACACTCTCCGCACAACAAAAATATCTAACTTTGATTCCAAACTCTGAATAAAGCAGAGTGGGTTACGAATGCAGGTTTCTGGCATCTCAGTCCAATGCCATATAATGAAGACAGGTACAAGGCAAGCCTTCTTCATCTGTAAGCGACAGCTAGCTTCCCTTGTGAATCTATCTATCCCCTTTGCTTTCAAATTAAAATGCAAAAATGCCATATAATGAAGACAGGTACAAGGCCTTCTTCATCTGTAAGCAACAGCTAGCTTCCCTTGTGAATCTGTCTATCCCCTTTGCTTTCAAATTAAAATGCAAGAAACAAAATGAGATTTACTTAAGCAAAAAAAAAAAACAAAAAAAAAAAAACCAAACTTTAAGCTTGCCTAAAATCAAGTTACTGATATCCTTTAAAATACCAAGAAATTTGGACATTTGTTTATTTTTTTAAGGAAAAAAACACCAAACATTATCTGTACTACCATTATTGTGAGTTTGGAATATGCTTTAAAAGCTGCTGATAGCAGGTATTACACACAGTGAAGTTGCATATTCAGCCATATGCATTTATATTACTTCTGGAATGAAAACATTACCTGAAACACCAGTTTTTTCCTTGCAGACACTGTCTGCTTCTACCCATTTAACCTATATTCACTCTCCAGCAACATCATATATTCCGTATTTCAGCAGCTTAAAAGGCTGGAATGTGTTGCTGACAGCTGGAGCAGGTTGAGAATATGAAGCCTTTGTCCAAAATTAGCAATTGGTATTGTTTTATCATTAATGTCTTTGTAATTTCATAGAATCATAGAATGGTTTGG
>NW_010294043.1:0-3329 GCF_000700745.2 Antrostomus carolinensis
TGAGCTTTAAGGTCCCTTCCAATCCAAATCAATGATTCCACAGCAATGGGAGGGGATGGAGACAGCAGCAAGAGCAAAACTCATCCAAGTCCTCAGTCAGGCTGCAGCAGCACGAGCTCAAAGCATCCCACCACGATGGAAGATGCCCTCCATGAGCCAGCAGCCCACTGCTTTTCGCTGCCACGCTGGTGGGCAGCAGCCAAGCCCCCCGCCGTGGCATCACCCTGCGTGTCAGCCCTGCATGCAGCATGCGCTGGTTGGTGTCCGCTCCACGTGGCTCGGTCACTGCTGGCCGTGCTCCCACCAGACTAACCTGATGTTGTTTGTGTGTTCCAGTTGCTTGGTTTTCTTTCGATCCTGGCTCTGCCCACGCTGACATCATCTTTTCTAACGATAACCTGACTGTCACCTGCAACAGCTATGATGACAGGGTTGTGTTGGGGAAAACAGGCTTTTCCAAAGGGCTCCATTACTGGGAGCTGTCAATCGATCGTTACGATAACCACCCTGACCCGGCCTTTGGTGTGGCACGCATTGATGTCCTGAAGGATGCCATGCTGGGCAAGGACGACAAGGCTTGGGCCATGTACGTGGACAATAACCGGAGCTGGTTCATGCACAACAATTCGCACACCAACAGGTACGCTGGTCTGGAACAGGGTCTTCTTCTCAGAGACCACAGCCCAATCTCAGCCCAGGTGGCTTTTCTAGTAGCACCTACAGGTGGCCACAGAAAGGGTGACATCGCTCCTAATTGCCTCTATTGGAGGATGTGCCCTTGCCCCAAGCAAAGGATGGTCCCTACCTCCCTGGTTCTGCCTTGCTCCAATATTTCTCCCCTGTCTACTGCAACTCTTTCCATGTTGACTCTTCAGGACACCACTCCTGTGTAGCACGTCCTCCCCGTTAACACCAAAGCCTTGCAACTTGTGCAACTAGAAAATAGCGTTTGCCTTTACCCCCCTGCCACAGCTATTGCTTGCTTTCCCCATGGGACAGTGGGGCTGGGGGCTTTGAAGCTTGTGGTAGCTTGAGGAGACCTTGGTGTCACCTTCCTGCAGCCTTAAGGGTCGTTCCCTGATGGGTCAGCAGGTTTGGAAGTGGACCCTGCAGCTTTGCTCGCCAGGTCCACTTGCTTTACCTCATGGTTGTGTTGCTGTGGCTGCTCTGGTAGGTAGGTTTGTTGTCGGGGATATCATGGAAAGTGGACAGCAGCTCTGTAGGAGAATGGAGGAGGAGGTGCCAAGGGACTTGTGAGTGTGGCTGGGATGGGTCCAGGTCATGGCCGGGCTCCTGGGTGAGCTGTGAAGTTCAGCATCATCAGCCCTTGAGGTCCATGGCCTGAACCCTGAGCCAGGAGCACGAGGGACATTAAGCCACAGCAATGCTCTCATCTTCTCACCCCTGCAGAACCGAGGGTGGGATAACGAAAGGTGCCACAGTGGGAGTGCTGCTGGATTTGACCAGGAGGACCTTGACGTTCTCCATCAATGAGGACCAGCAAGGGCCTGTCGCCTTTGAGAACCTGGAAGGTCTCTTCTTCCCCGCGGTCAGCCTCAACAGGAACGTGCAGGTATGAGCTTTGACCATGGTCTCTGGAGCACCACAGCAGCGTACCCTGCGGCTGGGCTGGCTGGGGCACACTCCCTCTGATGCTGCTGTGTTGATGCTCAGCAGCGTGGGGACTTCGTGGAGTGGGGAGTGCTCTCCTGCAATAGTGTTGGCCTGGAAAGAGCTAAACTTACACCCTCAACCACCTGTGAGTCTGTAAAATCAGGAGAGACCTGCCTGCAGACACAGCTCCTGTGTCCAGCTTCCCATTCCAGGTTTCTCCAGCCCTCCCTGCTTGATGGGGTTTGACAATTCCGTTTCATGATACTACCCCACAAGAGCCTCACCAGCTCTTAGAGCTGTCCCAGATAGGAGCATGACCAGGGAGAAGGGCACCCTTTAAAGCTTACTTTGCTCTGGGGAGGTTCAAACCCTTTTTCTCTCCCTCTGTCCCAAGCTCTCGGCTCTCCTGAACATCACCAAGCGATGGCTCCCTGGGCCTATCCGGTATTTTCATCTTTCATTTTTCTTCTCACTGATCACATCCCCGCTGTCCTCTCCCCCAAAACAAGTCCCCTGTGCTCACCAAGCCTGGCTTTGGCACATCTGTTCTCCCACCGCTTGCACCTCCAGCGCTGCACAAGTGTCCAGACACAGAATGAATCCCAGACTGGTTTGGGTTGGGAGGGACCTTAAAGCTCATCCAGTTCCAACCCCCCTGCCAGCAGCAGGGACACCTTCCACTAGACCAGGTTGCTCAAAGCCTCATCCAGCCTGGCCTTCAACACTTCCAGGGAGGAGCAGCCACAGCTTCTCTGGCCAACCTGGGACACTGTCTCACCACCCTCACACCAAACAATTTCTTCCTCACATCTCATCTCCATCTCCCCTCTGCCACTTTCAAGCCATCACCCCTTGTTCTGTCACTCGCTGCCCTTGGCCAAAGTCCCTCCCCAGCCTTCCTGGAGCCCCTTCAGGTACTGGGAGGCTACTAGGTTTCCCTGGAGCCTTCTCTTCTCCAGGCTGAACAGCCCCAACTCTCTCAGCCTGTCCTCACAGCAGAGCTGCTCCAGCCCTCGCATCATCCTTGTGGCCTCCTCTGCACTGGCTCCAGTAGCTCCCTGTCCTTCTGCTGTTGGTGGCCCCAGAATTGGATGCAGCACTGCAGGTGGGGTCATCCTAGGACATGTTGCCCATAACAGATGACCTCAGGCTGTTGAGCATTTGGGCACGGTCTTCTGCAGTGGATGTCACAGGCTCTGTGCAAGGGCAGAGGCACCAGTGCCCTCTCTAAACTGGGGATCTGTACATTGGGCCGTGCTCTGCTGTGCTGTCCCTTGGGTTCCAGGGCCTGCTCTGCTCTGGTACCAAGGCAGTGATGGTTTTCCAGCAGCACTGGAGGAGAGGTTGGTCAATACCATCCCAAACCCTGTAAGCATCCCTACCAGAATGTCCCAGTATTTAATTAGGAAACATTTAAAGAAACCCATCTTGTCTGCACTGCTTTTAGAGGTTACTCTGTTAATTTGGTGGTGTAAGAACGTCCTGCTTTGTCCTACCACAAATTTCTACCCAGCCCTAAAAGCTGAGCGTGTTTCTGGAGCCCCTCTGCTTTCTGACAGTTCTCTGGGCAAGGGAGAAGACCTTAAATCCCCTGACAACACACAAGTCCCGTGGGATGCTGATAAAAGGCTGCAAACAAACCCAAGCCGTTCATTATCCTTCTTCAAAAGTGTACGAGTAATTAAAAGCGACTCTAATTAGGAGGGAAATCATTG
>NW_010294043.1:3372-3866 GCF_000700745.2 Antrostomus carolinensis
CCATAAAAGGAGGAATTGTGTTTTCCTTCCAAATTCAAGTTCTTGTGGAAGGAACTGAATTACCCAGGCACAGCTTCTCGGTGCGTGTGTGGGTATTTGGAGGACCTGGCCCCTCGCTGGTCAGTCCATACAAGCCCATCTCCTTTCCCATGGACCAGGGCTTTCCTAGACACAGCCAGCACCAGGTCTCTGGTAGTTCTTTCTCTTTGTCCCTGTGTTGTGGTCTCTGACACATTGTCCCCATCCCTGGGCATTGCTGGGCCAAGTGCCCAGCTCCCATTTCACACTGGAGCAAATCCAATCTGCTGGAGGAGATTCCTCCCACTGGCAATCAGCCACCTCCCCTGTGCTATATGGCCCATGGGCTTCTCAGAGGTCTCCTTCTGTATTGAGCACCTTCATAGAATCATTGAGGTTGGAAAAGACCTCTAAGATCATCAAGTCCAACCGTCAACCCAACACCACCATGTCACCTGAAGTGACATCTACACACG
>NW_010294043.1:3927-4282 GCF_000700745.2 Antrostomus carolinensis
TTCAGGAAAGAAATTCTTCCTCAGATCCAATCAAAACCTCCCCTGGTGCAACTTGAGGCCATTTCCTCCCATCCTATCGCTTGTTACTTCAGAGGAGACCAACACCCACCTCACTACAACCTTTGCTGTCCTTCAGGCCCCTCCCTACCCTTTTGTCCATCCCATCTGCAGAAAGACCAAATAATCTGGTAATCCAGTAAGACTTTTGGGTAATCCAGGCATGGAGGGACGTGGCTGAGCCCTTTGTCTCTCGTTGCAGGTGACGCTGCACACCGGCCTGCCAGTCCCTGAATTCTACACTTCGCGCTCGGCCATGCCCTGAGGATGCTCCCGGAGCCGGCTGCCTCTTCTCAAG
>NW_010294044.1:0-3906 GCF_000700745.2 Antrostomus carolinensis
CAGCGGCCTTCCCGGGATAAACTGCAGGGCTGGCGAAATCGGGCCGAAGATAACTTTGTGCCTGCAGGGCGGTAGTGCCGATGGCTTCCTTCGCTGTCGTTTTAGAAGCACAGTCCTGTCTGACTGGCTCTGTAAAGATTAACAGTTGGTGAGCCCCTCTGTGATTCCATCCTGCTCTGAGGTGCTTATAACTTTGTCTAACACTGCCCTTTGGGGGATAAGACTTTCAGTGTGTGTTTTACCCCGTGCTCTTAAAATAGTCAGCAAGACTTAATCAGAAGAGTTGTTTTTGAAGGAACATACTAATGAGTTAAGATTTAGTAACCTGTCCTTTAGTGAATGCTCTTTGCATGTTTTCTTTCTGATCTGGTGTCAGTGCTAGATACACGGGAGCATGGTGATGGGGTGGTGTGTTTAAAGCGTGATAGTTCTGGTAATGTGTCTTTTACTTCACTATACCCAGACAAGTTAAATCTCTTGCTATCTGTGTATGCTTGGAAACATTGGAGCATGGGTTCTTCAGAAATTTTGCTACATTAGGTTTCCTCCAGCTCAGAGCTGATATGGTGTTGATATGGAGACAAAGGGGTCTCATTCCTCATGATCTGCAGTGCTTATTTTGTCATTAGGAAAGGAAACCTCTTGTGAATTGCTTGGACACCTTTCTATGTGATCTCATTTAGGTTCCTGCTCTGGCAGGGGGATTGGACTAGATGATCTTTTGAGGTCCCTTCCAATCCCTGACATTTTGTGTGATTCTGTGAATTAAATTAAGACAGTTCAAGAACCATAATAAATTTCAGTGAAAGCTGAAAAGAAGCTGGAAGCGGACAGGCAAGGATCTAGGAGCTGTGAGGAAGGAGGATGCAAAAGCCAGGAAGAAGAGCTGGATGAGGAGCAAGGAGTGCTGAGCAAAGATCTATGTTCTTCTGTGCTTCTCATTCTGTTGTGGAAGGCTGCAGTTGAGTGAGGCTCCTCAGCAAAGGTGGCCAGAAGTTGAGAGGGCAGGATCTAGACAAGAGGGAAGAGAAGGAGAAGGAGTGTGTGTGTGGAGGATACAGGTTTTCCTACTGGGAGAGCACAAGTGCATTTTGAGTAAGAGCTGCAGTGCAAAGGTAAAGCAATTAAAGACTGGGACGGTCGTCAGGGATGAGAAAAGATTCCACACTGATTGTGGAGAGGTATGGTAGATGGAGAGAAAGGAAGCTGTAGATGAGCTTGGTGGCTAGAGTGCTCCCAACAAAGCCCAGCACTTCTGGATCTCATTGTCACTGTCAGCTAAAATCCATGAACCCCCTGGAAGCTCTTCTGTTCCCCTCTGGTACAAGCTTGCAGAGAAAAACTACAAATTCTTATTTTCTCTCGCAGCTGAGATGCCTGGTCCTGGAATTGAATTAGAGATTCTCATCTTGTTGAAAGCAAATATTAATATGATGGCGTAGATTGTCATTTTTAAGGTGTCTTACTTTAAAAATAATGTGCACAATCTAAAAGTACTTAAAAAAATCTGGCTCCAGTGGTGTTAATAAGAACAAAGCACTCTTCACTGCAATGATTTAGCCTTTTTTGCATGCTCCTAGAGTTCATAAGGCCTTTTTCTGCTTTGCCTGGTGTCCTGTTGCAGTATATGCAACATTACTTGCCTTTATTAGCTAATTGTAAGACAGTTGAACTTAATCTAGAGTTTCTTTCAGAAAAGGACATGATAGGAATTTTAACACATCCAGTCAAAGAGCGTCCATCTCAGTCTTCAGTGAGTTAGTTTGCTGACAGGCTTTCCTCTTGTGGTTTTCTGACTTCTGTCTGTGGTTAATTTTCACAGTTCCAATATTTAATCACTGCACCCATAACGCCTTTTATCTGCCACATTGAAGTGTCACTTTATTAAAAGCTTCTTCCCTGTGTGGATTGTAATTGATTAAATCTTAACCTTCTTTCTGGTAACTTAGCAATTAAAAAAAAAGCCTGTGATAATATTTTTCAGGTTTCTAATTACCCATATTGTTCTTGTCCAAGACTGCTTTAATCTTTGGAGATCCTACTTGAACTTCTGACTCTGAAAATGCACACAGTCCTTTAGCAACCCGTCTTCTTCATGGTGCTAACTCAAGAAGTCAGGTTATCCTCCTTCTGGCGGGTGTGCCCTTATCCCTGTTCACCATTGTGTTTCAGCTGGGAGCTTGTGTTCAGGTAACTATCCACCGTGATACTGACGTGACACAGTCTTATCCATCACTTATGTTGCTTATTCCTAAATATGTTTCCCTCTGTGAGACTTGATAGAAAGTATCTGTCTGCAGTCGGGCTGTCTCTTGCTGTCCCAGTGGTCTGTTACTTCCACTCTCGTTCTTCCAGTCTGCATCTCACTTCTAGGTTATTAACTTTTCTTTTGGTGGATCGAGAATTGCTTCACGTGTGATTTGTATAAGTGGTGCAGCCACTGCTGGCAGTTCTCTGTGATGTGTTCTAAAGCCTTATGTAGCCATTTAAAGTACTTTTAATATATCTTATGTTTGTTTTTTCTTATTCTAGCTTGTTTTGCAAGATACTTTCTGATACTGCAACGAGTATTGGATGCAAGTTTTAGTTTAATCATGTCAAAATATTATTTTCACTGATGATACATATATTCTTACAAAAAAAGTCCAGTCAGGCAAGTTTGTTTTAACATTTAATCTGTATTTTTACCCTCACTTAGTTCTTTTAGGTGATTTTAGATTAGCTATTCCATTTCTTTTCATGTCTCCTTGACAGCTTTCTGTTTCCCCCTTGCTCCTTCCTTCTTCTCTTTTTTTTTTTAAACATTGTTTCAGTATTTTAAAAACATTCAGTTCACTTTTAAACTAGTTCACTAATGTTCCAAAACTTCTGGAGAATTGGTACAAATAAATAGCCCAGAACCTTTGTTCAGCTCTTTTAAAAATGTGGAATATTTACATTTCTTTCTTGGAATGGAATTCTTTTAGTATCACAGTGCTAATGCAGAGACAGTTTTCAGTTGAATGTTTTTTCCTCCCACAGTTTCTCTTTCACACAGTTTACTGCCTGGATCTGCTCAGGGAATGAATGAGGAGTGTGTGATGAAAAAGGGCAGTTGTTTGTAGGACCACTTCACATCCTTGCAGAAAGGAAGGTGTGCGATGAATTAAGCGAAGATTGTAGGAAGAAAAAAGGTGGCCTCATGTTTGAGTCAGTTGAGTGCCACTCTGACAAAGTGAGTTTGATGTTCGTGTTTATTTGGAGGGGAATCACGCTTTTTACAGGTTCTCCTTGCATCCACTGTGGTTTCCTGGAATTCTGAGTGAAAATGTGTAGTCAAAGGAGCAGATGTGCAGAACGTTCACAGCCACAACTGAAGTCTGGTTTGAACAGGTAATTCTGAAAAGTCAGGCTGTGTAGCGTCTTTAGACCTTGCAAGAGGTGTGTTTGTAATTAGCTGGCTCCTTGGCTTTAATTGCTTTGCCTCAGTAAATCCCTTGACCTTCATTTTATTGGTAAGGGAAGTGGGCTGCTCCATAGCAGCGTTGTGCAAAAGCATTCTAGTGTCACAGTAATGAACACCTTGGAAGGCCGATTACCAAGGCCATTTTCAGATTGAGGTTTGGCTCGTGTGTGTGTCACTGTGTGTTGAGCAAAGAGAATAAAATAAAACTTTGGATCACTGCTCGGTCCCTGGGAATGAGAAATGCCTTGTGCGAAAATCTCGTGTGATTAGGTGATTAAAAACCGTATGTTAAAGTGCACGGGCGGCCTGACGAAGCTGTCAGCCTCTGTTGTTTCCATTCATAAATTTTTACTCCCCTACTCTGGACATCTAAAGTTCTTTTCCAGGAGATTTTTTCCAGGAGATTTTGAGATTTTGTCCCCAGCCTATACTGGAACCCCAGGTTCCAGTATAGGCTGGGG
>NW_010294045.1:0-216 GCF_000700745.2 Antrostomus carolinensis
GGGGGCTGCTCTTGCAAAAGAGGGTGTGTGGTGACAATGCCACCACCTTCCCCGCACCCTCCTGTCACATTCACAGCACCCCAAGGCAATAAGCCCCTCCAAAGCGATGTGGAGCCAAGGCCAAAGCCCCCCAAGAGGGCCCAGGCAGAAGCGTGTCCCTCGTCCGTGGCCCCGGGCTGTGGCTCTGGCCACGAGGTGTCGTTGCCGGTCCTGCCG
>NW_010294045.1:302-624 GCF_000700745.2 Antrostomus carolinensis
TACACCCCAAGGCTGCTGGGTGGCCATCGGCACCCCCAGCCCAGGACATCCCTGCTCCACCTCCATCACAAGGGATTTTTCCCCAGGGACATCGTGGGCTCTCGGGGTGCAGCCACACAAAGCCAGGACAGATCCCAGAGCAATGACACGACCCAAGTCCTGCAGCCAGGTGGCCCTTGAGCTCACTCATCAGCTCCATCCAGAGATACTTTGGGTAGAACCAAATCCAACCTCCCAAAACTCTTCTGGGTGGAAAGGGAGGGACAGAGCCAGCTCTGGGGCTGCTCTGGGTGAGGGCAGAGCAGGCAGGACCCACAGGCAG
>NW_010294045.1:641-6316 GCF_000700745.2 Antrostomus carolinensis
GCCACCCCAGGTTGATGCTACAACCTGGGATGGCCATGGTGATGTGGTGCTGTCCTGCAGACAGTGGTCCCCAAGGATGCACGTGCCACGTGTGTCCACGGCCACTGCAAAGGAGGAAAAGGGGGAAACACAAGAGGGATGGAAATGGGGTGTGAGTGGGGGGAGAGGAGGGCAAAGGGGGTCCCACGTGTCAAACACTGACAGGGGTTGAGTCTCTGTGCAAAGCCAAGTCCTGGGAGAAGCTGGGCAGGGCTAGAAGACCACGGACTGCAGGAGACGGAAACACATCATCAGGTCCAAGGGGATGGGGGGTTTCAGGAGGTTCCCATCCAGCCGCAGGTACCGGAGCCGGGGCACGCTATCCAGGTCAGAGGGGGAGAAGTCCTGGATGGACATCAGTGAGGTGGGGCAGATCTGTGTCCCGTTGATTTCTGCAGGGAGGAGAGGGAAATTTATTTATTTTTTTTTACACTGAGGGTGGTGAGACACTGGCCCAGGTTGCCCAGAGAGGTGGTAGAAACCCCATCCCTGGAAACATTCAAGGTCAAGTTGGACGGGGCTCTGAGCAACCTGATGTGGTTGAAGATGTCCCTGCTCACTGCAGGGGGGTTGGACTTTGAAATGTCCCTTGAATCCAAACCAGTCTGGGATTCCGTGATTCTATAAAAGCAGGATGCAGGTTAGAGGAAAGGGAAGGCAGAGAGGGATGCTAGAGACTCCCCTCCCTGCCTGCCTGTCTGTTGATCCCCAAAATGGGGTTGCTTTGCTACCGAGGGGCAGAATCACCAGCCTCTCCCAGAAGACAGCACAGCCCCAGCAAGAGGAATCTCTTGCTTTTGTTGAGAAATTAAGTAGGTCACGTTCAGCCAAAGCACGGTGAGGGATGCACTAGCATTTCAGAGAGAAAAGGGATCATTTCAAACATGAAACCTGCCAAGCCAGCCCTAAGACTTCAAAAAACATCAAGGAAATGTGCTCCAGCACCGTTACGCTGAGGATAAAGTCGGTAACTGGCTTGTTGCTCACTTCTGAATTTCCACGCGTATCTCCCCATCCCAGGGCTCGCATTATAGAAAATAAACCCAGGGATTCTCATGCTCTTATCCAACTCCAGCGACTGAAACCTTCTCAAATCTGGGTAAAACAGGCAAAAGGAAAAGCTGGGACATGATGTGCACAGCCAGGTGGCATCTCTCCATGGAAAAGAAATTGCCCAGAGAAGCTGTGGCTGCTCCTCCCTGGAGGTGTTGAAGGCCAGGCTGGATGAGGCTTTGAGCAACCTGGTCTAGTGGAAGGTGTCCCTGCTGATGGCAGGGGGGTTGGGACTGGATGAGCTTTAAGGTCCCTGCCAACCCAAACCATTCCATGATTCTACAAAAGCCCTAACAGGACCTGGGCACCAGCATGTGTGAAGCCAGCAGCGGTCACTACCTTTACCCCAAGGTCCCCCTGGGCTCCAGTTTGGTGGTGTTGAAATAAAACACAGATTAATGACCATCTGAAGCAGACATCCATCACTGCATCGTTACTCCCTGGGAACTGACTCCTGAGAGAAGGGATGTGGCTTTGTGAAGGTTTTGTCTTTCTCCTTGGCATTGCATCCCACAGCACCACAGCATGGAAGTGCTTGTGTCACACCGCTTGTGGGGACCAGCGTCCTGCCCAGTGGCTGCTTCACAGGCGAGCAATGCCCTGGGTGGGTCCTACAGCCCCCAGACACCCCACTGCAGCCAGAAATTGAGGAGCCCACTATAGAAGAGCCCACCACCCTTTTCTTGGTGCACATGGAGGTTTTCTGGTAGGAGCACCTCATTCTTGCTCCCCTATGAATAGCAAAGACAGCAGATTGCTGGACCTCTGATAGTAGAAACATCTGGGGGTGACCTGGAATGGATCTCTGTCTTTCTCTCGAGTGTGCTAGCTGTGTTTACACATTTCACAGGTCAGCACCTCTCCCAGGAAATTGCAATGCTTTGCTTGGAATGGTGTGAAACTGCCCCGGTTGGTTTGCCAAGGCAACCTCCATCACAGCCTTGTTCTCCCTGTTCCTTCCTCGGCGAGGCTCAGCTCGGGAGCTGAGCTGGGTTATTTCTAACCATCTTGACTGCGTATTTGGCATCTGCTCTTAAAATATGTGCACAGATTCTCCTTTTAAAATATCCTTATTTCTGAGCCCTGCTGGGGAAGTAACTATTGAGATGGCAGGTGGCCCTGAAGAAGAGCTGCCCATGACAAGGAACAAAAAAAGTCCTGCAGCACTAAGGGGAATTTAGCTCTGCTCCTCAGCTACCACCCTTCTCCTTCCCCACGTGCAAATCCATCCCCTTTAGGAGCTTGTTCACCTACAAAGAGCTCCCAGCTCATGTCACCACTGCATCCCTCTTAGAAGGGTTCACATCCCATTGGGTGAAAAATGTCCTTTTTTAATGAAACCCTTGTCATCTCCAAGCCCATCTGCTGCCCAACAGACCTCACCTACCAGCCAGTGCAACTCACTTTCAATGGAGTTATTATTTAGGTAGAGGTGCTCCAGCTTGGGGCTGATGAAAGGGACGTTGGTGAGCTTGTTGTGGGCCAGGTGCAACACCAGCAAGTTGGTGAGGTTGAAGGAGTTCTTGGGGAGCCCCTTGTCAGAGATCTGGTTGTAGTTGAGCCGGATGAATGCCAGGTTGGGGAACTCTTTGAAGTAGTCACTGGGGATGTCCTCAATATTGTTCCTGTCCAGGAAGAGCTGGTGGATGGCACTGGGTACCCCAGGAGGCATTTTCCTCAGGATGTTGTGGGCAAGGTTGAGTTGCATGAGGTTCTTGAGTCCCTTGAATGTGTTTTTGTTGAAGACACCATCGCTTAGCTTGTTGTGGTGCAGGTCCAAGAGCACCAGGTTCTCCAGCTTGTTGAAGACTCCAGCAGGGATCTTGGAGATCTGGTTCCTGCTCAGACGCAGCTGCTCCAGGTTGGGTGGCAGGAAGGAAGGCACCTCCTTGAGCTGGTTCTTCTCCATATAGAGGAAGATGAGGTTTTCCAGCTTCTCCAGGACCCGCCTGTCTACTTTCCGGATGCGATTGTTGTCTAGGTTGACCCATTTCAGCCCCGTGGCGTTCCTGAAGGACTCCTCTGGGAGGTCGTCAATGAAGTTGTTCTGGAGGTAGAGGTAGTGGATGCGGGACGGGATGATGGGGACCTTCCGCAGGTTGCGGCTGTCACAGTAGAGAGCTGAGGGGAAGTCTGGGGGGCAGTAACATTCTCGGGGACAGTCAGGGAAGATGGAGGGAGGACCTGGTGGGAGGGGTGGGGGAAGCTCTGTGGGCTCAACGGGTTCAATGAACTCAGGAGGTGGGCGGGTGGGTTTCCGGGGAGGCTTCCTCCGCTGCCCGCTCACCTCCGAGATCAGCACAAGAACAAGTGGGAGAAGCAAGCTGAAGGCCACCTTCATGGTCCAGATGTTTCCCTGAGGGAGACAACAAGAAGAGGTGGGTTAGGAAGCGCCTGATTTGGGTACCACATGTTCTCCCATCTCTCCCATCACTGGTGTTTCTGAGAGGCAGGAATTCACCCCACATCCCTGCCAGGAACCTGCTATTTTCTCTCCTTCCCCTTGGAAGTCATCTTTAAATCCAAGCCCTCTCCAGACCATGAGTCACTGAGATCCCCTTTCTTTTTTCATTTGGTGTAGGATTTTTCACACATCACCCCCAGCACTGCCCCACAGAGCCTGGACCCCCCCTGCCCCGGGAGTCCCAACACCACTGCATCTTCTCCCCAAAGGATGGATTGCCTCTTCAGAGACCTTGATGGATTAGGCTTAATTTTGCACTTGAGCCAAAAAATCAATGATTCAGTAGCAGATTGGATGAGGAACAGTATCTGGAAGCCAACAGCAGTTAGTGGGGCAGCAAAGATGGATGGTCCTGTGCTTCAGGGATGAGGCTTTAATGCAGGACAGCCCATTTTCAAGGGCGTGTAATAAAAAGGGTATTTGCAAGATTATACTTGGGAAGGTGTTTGGCTCTATGGCTTCCTGCCCTGTCTAAATAAAGGATCCATCACCTCCAGTCCCACTGCAGGAAGGGCTGGGATGGTTATATGGGGAGAGTTCCAGTGGAAGTGGGAGATCTGGAGGGATCAGTCAAGGTCTCTGCTTGCCCTTAACCAGAGAGATTCTCCTGGACATCAACCCAACACCTTACACCTCTCCCTCTTCTCTGAGTGGTTATCAAGCCCATGGAGGCTGCCTGTCCCATTTCTGCCCTCCCTGCTGCTGTCTGGAACAGCAGCAATCATCCCTGCAAGACTTGCTGGTAGCTCTCCAGCTGACAACTTGGAGGATGGAGGGATCCAGCTGGTTACAGAAGAGTTCCTCAGAAAGCCCCATTCAGAAGGTGCTTTGGATGCTCCAACACTCCCCAGGGCCAGATGGAGCAGGCCAGGCTGTTGGGTTCCTGGGCAGATACCTTGGGGTGTTTGCCAGACTTTTCCCAGCGGCATTTGTCACCCCAGCCAGGAACAGAGCCAAGCTGGATGCATGGTGAGGCAGATGGAGGAGGCAGGGTGGGAATGAGAATCAAGTGAGATGAGACAGGAAGGAAGAGGGAAGATGAGGAGGAGAGGAAGATGGGGAGGCTCAGAGGAAGATGGATCTCCTGGGGAAATGGAGCATCTGCCATGGGAGCCAGTGCTGCAGGGATGGGATCATGGGGCAGAAGATTTTGGTGATGGTGGAGCTGGTGATGCTGATGCTGAGAGAAATCAGGGTCTCTTGGTGCATCGCTCTCTCTCCCATGCAACATGACAGGTCATTGGCAGTGTGGGCACAGCCAGTCCCACTCCACTCAGTGCTGGTGGGAGCTGTAAATGGGCAGACACGTCCCCAACCCTCATCTGACCAGCAAGCAGCATGGCCAACACTGCTGGGGTAGCTCCCTGCCACACCAACCTCCTTTTGCTTCCAGCTTCCCACCAGATCCACATCCCACCCAGGGATGCCTTCAAAGCCCCTTGATGGGCCACTGCTCCCAGGGCCACAGCAGCCCAGCTCCCTTTGAAGCCATCCCAACATCCCACGCATTCCTGGGGCTCCAAGTAATTGACTTTCTCCAAGAAAAGATCCTGTTCTCTCCCCCTGCTCCAGGCCCAGCCTTTTACTTTCCTTTTTGTCTCTCTTGCTCCCATCTGGCTCTGTTTAACCCCACCAGTCTCACACGCCTGCTGTTTTCAATCAGAGCTCTGGCATCTCACTGGGGGAAGGGAGGAACAAGGGAAGAGCAATGGGGCCTGAATGCTGCCAGATATTCAGCTCAGCAGTGCTGCAGAAGGTCCCCTTTGGGGATGTACGTGCGTGCTTCTGTCTTGTAAGAGTTCAGATTCAACAGCAGGCTGCAGAGAACGGACAAATTCGTGACAGGGAGCTGCTCTACGTGCAGTCCCCTCCCTGGCCCTCCAGCACCCCTCTCCTTTCCCAATCACATCTGTCCTTAATCTTGGCTCTCCCCCTACCTCATCCCAGACCTTTCCATGGGTTTTTTGCCTCCACTCCAAAACTCAGACCTGGATTTTTACACTCACAACACCCTGGGAGAGCAGCGAGGGCTGAGGTCTGTGTTTGGCCCATGGTAGAGGGGAGGAGGTAGCTGGGACATGATATTCCAGCCAGAACACACTGTGATCCAGGCGTTGGG
>NW_010294045.1:6351-10894 GCF_000700745.2 Antrostomus carolinensis
CTGCTCAGCTTGGGCCACCCAGCAGCTGCCCTGGGCAATGTCACAGGGAGGGTGGGGGACAGGGCACCCCGCTGGTCTCAGGAGCTGGCTGAGCTCTCAGCCCTCCCAGGAACAACCCAGCCCATCACAGCCTGTGCCATCCCCTCTGCTTCACTGCTGCAGATGTTTTGGGACTGGGTGTAGAGCAGAAATAGTCAGCGAGCCAGAAATCCAGGCTGGAGAAGTGGCAGCATCATGTGGCATTTGCCAGCACAGAAGGAAAGTGTCATGAGGCAGATGCAGCCCCTTGTAACCACCGTACTGCCTGTAACCCACTGCCACGTCCCCATGGGGACTGTCACAGCCCCTCTGCCCATCGCAGCCCATCATTGCCAGGGTCCTTCTCCACTGCTGGTCCCCACCAGCCTCTCCCTGCAAAGCTGCAGCTCCCTCAGAGACTCTGCCCACCTCTCTCCAGCTTGCTTCACTCAGAGACTCTGCCCCCCTCTCTCCAGCTTGCTTCAGGAAAGCAGGACCCACTTCCAACCGATCTGCGGGAAACCAGCTCACAGCCAGCAGTCCCCACCACAGCCCTGCATCCAGAAAACGGGGCTGCAACAAGCCTGAGGCCACCTCAAGCTTTACAATTGCCTCCAGCACGCTGGAAGATTCAAAGCCAGCCCTCCCTGGACCCAACACAGTCAGCAGTCTGTTCTCCATCCCGTTTCATGCAGTTAAATTTACTGGTGTGAATGCAAGAAGCCAGATTTCAAAATCCCATCCCCTGATTCTGCACAAGCACCAGTTGCTGAATCTGCATCCAGAGATCTGCAAATGTCTCCACTTGACCTTTCTCACCACTCCCTGATGGACAAGACAGCTCAGATCCCAGGTACCCACAAGGAATCCATGCAACTGGAATAAAGTTAAATCATGAAGCAATGAATGCATTCAGGAAACCAACTGCCTAGTGTGGAAAAAAAGCTCAATTCATGGATAAAAACAGTTCTGACACCTCCTGAGCTGCGGGCTGGGCCAACCAGCTTGGCCTGGGTGCAAGACCAAGGCACCCAACAGATGCCAGCCCAGGGTTTTTTTTCCCAGAAAGAAGCAGCTGCTCCCTCAGTCATCCCACTACAATCGACAAAAATCCGGCACAGCAGCTGGAAATTCCAGCCCCAAATGCCACCGGTGGTTGCTTTCCAAATCGTTTCTCTTCGCTGCATCTCACCAGCCCCCAGCTCCAGAGCAGTGCTGACTGCCAGCCCAGCGACCAGTGCCAAGGGCAGGCAAAAATCACCACCTCTGGGACAAGACTGAGCTGGGTAAAGGTCACGAGGGGATTTGTCACGGGCAGAGGTCCCAACGATCTCCCTTGGGTGCCTCCTGCTCTCCTCACCTCCTCTTGCAGCTGTTAGACATGCAGAGAGCAGCAGCTATCACTGATGTATCAGAGACCCCTGCTCCTGTGGAGGGGCTGGGACGGGTAAAAGGAGTTTGTAACTTTGGGAGGAGAGAGGAAAGCGTAGCTGGCTGGACCAGGGATCCTTTCCAGCCCGTTACCTATAACCCTGCTAGATCCCTTCACAGCTTTCCCACTGGGATCCCCAATTCCCATCACCCCTGCAGCCCCCAGGCTGGAAAATGCCCTCATCCAGCCTGGAAACATGCACGTTGGAGAAGAACAAGGAGAGCAAGTTAAAAATAACTGAAAGGAACCACAAAAGCCCCCTCCTTGGCTTCCCTCATGTCCAACCACCGCAACAGCCCATTTTGTGTCTCTGCAAGAGTCTGGGTCTGATCAGCTGTAACCGAAACAGGGAGCTCTTTATCCAGCGGCGCTGGAGAGCTGGGAATGGTGGAAAAGGGCTAAATACAGTGCAAGCCTGTCCTCTGAGGGGAGGGCAGACACGCTGTCACCCAGGCGTCCCCAGGGTCCCCTGGGAAACCAAGTCGTGATGCAACAACCCGGTCTTCTCGCCCTTTCCCAGCATTTTCCCAGTGAGAAGTGGATCAGCAGGCAGCCTGCTTGGCTGGGGCTGGGGCTCAGCCCTCACTGTATTTCTTCTTGCAGGGACAACGTTGTGTCCATGCAGGGGACGAGTGTCCCAGGAGACCCTGCCAGAGAGCAGCTCAGACATGCTCCTGGGCTCTTAAGCAAGACTTTTGGGCTCAGCCCGAGGACTGCAAGACATAAGGATGACGATGTGCGGCTCCTGCATCCATCCCTCTGCGTGCCAGGAGCATTTCCTCACTGTACCACAGTCACCAGACTCATTGCGAAAGGCTCGTCGGGTTCAGTCCTCCCTCCAACAGCAGGGTCTGTGGGAAGGCAACCCTGGCAGAAAACACCTTTCTGCTGCCTCCTCCTCCTCCTCCTTCCTCACTGCATGTCCCAACCCTTCCCAGGGCTGCTCCAGGCTCAGCCCACCCATAGATCTCTCCACCACACACAGTGGAACTGGCTGGACACAGACAAAAGCAAATCGTGGTGGAAAATGTTGCCAAAGGGATGGCAGCCCAGCCCCCCCGCCTGCCCCCCCCACACACCCCGCTCCCCTCCTCGTCTCCATCCCTCCGGCTCTGCTTCCTCTAAGGGTGGGAAACTGCTCTGATGCCTTATCAGCTGCTGCTGCCTCATCCCACCCCCTCATCCTCTTCCCAAAAGTAGAGGAAACCTCCCCCAGCTGCATTTTCCTCTCTTCCCAGCATTTCTGCTCCGCACTCCCTGTCCCGGGATGGCCGAGGAATGGGTGATTCCCGGGAGGCAGCTCCGGCAGCTCACGGGATGCCATCGGCCGAGCACCACATAAGGCAGGCCCATGATCTCAGGCTCCCAGGAAAGTTTCCAAGCCCTCACGTGCCACACGCTTTGTGTTCAGCTGCCAAGGGGATGAATTTCCACTTTCTCCCCTGTAGATGTTTTTTTTTTTTCTCCTAAAACTCTCAAGCAGGTGGGAAAAGAACAAATTTGGAATGAGTCTCTTCCATGCAACAAACCCCTTTCCCCAGGACTTTAACAAACTTCTCTGCCCTGTTGCTTCCTCCCATCATCTCTGCAGGAGCAGAGACAAAGAGAAGGATCTGAACGGGACCCCCACAGCAGCTCTCGGTGTGGGGAGGGGGCTGCACCTCCTCTCCGCCTGCCTGGAGCAGAGCTGGCTCAAATCTCACTGATGGAGGCAGTAAAAGTGGTGTCACATGCCCTGGGAACGGTTTATGGGATCCAGATACAACTCTGCCTGCCGGGCAGGAGAGAAAGGTTTTACCACCTACATTTTGAGCAGAAATCCAGTTTACTGAGCTGGGTTTAATCTCCAGAAGCTCTGAGGGGGTTGCTCTCTCCCACCTCACTCTCAAAGCAGCGGGATGCTGGTCCCCTCCACAGGGCAGGGAAAATCCCTGCTCCCCACTCCAGCACTGGGGAGAGGGGATACGCTCAGCCCCCCTCCCATGGGAACAGCATCCTGCAGCCCCCCCAGCCCTTCTGCAGATCCAGCTGGAAACCAGGACCCTGTGCTCAGCACCGGGAGGACACAGTGATCTGATGCTACAATGTCCTGGCTCCGGGGGTGTCTGTCCCCTCTCCCCCTCTTTCCAAGGCAGGGCTGTGCCCTGGGCATGGCTCAGGCTGTGCAGCCCCCCCAGCTCTGTCTCCCCAGCCCAAAGCCAAGCCTGCATGGGGGGGTTGTGAGCGTGTGAGAGTAGAGGTTGGTGTGGGGCGACACACAAGGGGGTCCTCACTGTCCCCACAGAAAGCACCTGGGAGCGGCTGCGATGCCATCACACACGGGGCTTTCTTCTGAGTTTACAACCCCAAGATCCCCCCCCTCCATCCCAGCCTGCCCCATGCTGAGAAAAAAACCTCTTGCAACCAGAGAAAAGAGAAAGAACAAAGACTCCAGCTGCTGAAGAACAGAAAAAACCAACAAGAGGAGAGAAAATAAAAGGAAGAGCAGATGCTGCTTTACATGTAAGAGAGGCTGGAGAGGGCAGGAGCATCGTGGACCAGAAGGTGGGTTGGAGGCAAGGTGAGAAGAGCCTGGGGGAAAGCACCTGCCCACAGCTTACCTGTGTGCACCTCTCCCTCCTCCTGCCTCTTATTAATCCCCAAGACAAGTTTCTCTCTGTCTGTCTCCCTCCTCCTCCTCCTCCTCCTCTCAGCTCCACCACGAGCGAGCCTGGGCTGAGCGCGGGGGTTTTGTTCCTGGGAGCTGCTGGTGGAGGGTGGGTGGGAGCACGGGAGGAGGAGGAGGAGGAGGAGGAGGAGTAAGGCTGGGACGAAGGCACGATGACAACAATCACGTCTTTATCTGGCAGCCAAGCGCTGCGGGCTCTGCTGTGCACACATGGCCTGCCTGCCGGAGGGCTGGCGTTTAATAACAATTCCTTCTGCTGCGGAGGCTGCTCCGAGCCCGTGTTTAAAAACAAAGCTAATTAATAATTTCAATAAGCCCTTCCCTTCCCTTCCCTTGCCACGGCCCCTCTTCCAGGAGCGTGTCTTTGGGATGGTGTTTTGCAGCTAACACGGATGAAACGCAACAAAAGGTAGAACATGAGGGGT
>NW_010294045.1:10904-11266 GCF_000700745.2 Antrostomus carolinensis
TGTCCCCTCCCTGTACAGAGTGACACCCAGCTGTCCCCCGTCCCTGGTGAAGGGATTCAGCCCCATGCTGAGGTCTCTGCTCCTGCCTGGCAGATGGCACAGCAAAACACAACGCAGGGTTCATTCACTCCCAGCTGGTGATAAGCTTTAATTTAAATCCTGATGGCACTTTATAAAGAGAAAGGAGGGGAGTTGTGGCAGTGCCGTGCAGCCGGGTGTGCCACGGGGCTACTGGGTTTTGCACAGAGCTTCAGCCAGGTCCTGGGCTGGAAAACCAGTGTGCATCAAGGGGACATGGCTGAGGGACCCCCAGGGCTCCCAGGTACCTGATGGGGCACATATGTGGGTGATTAGGAGGGACA
>NW_010294045.1:11298-20169 GCF_000700745.2 Antrostomus carolinensis
AGACCTGTTGCATGTTCACAGCTCTCAGACACAGCCCAGGTTTAAGCGAGGAGCCCTGGGGGGCACAGCAGCTGCGGGGATCTTCCTCCTACAGTCATCCTCATCCCAGCATCCCTGGGATGTGGGATTCAGGAGGTTCTCTCCTTCCCCAGAAGCAATCCTTTCTCCAGCCAAGCTCAATCTGCAGTGGGGGTCAGGAAACCTGAGCTACTTTGGCTCATTGAAAACCCAGTCCAAGCCCAACCGGAGGCTGGCAGCCACCCAGGAGGGTCCAATCCTGCACTCCCACACTTGGCTGATGGTGGCTTCCAACAGCCAAAATCAAAACCTCCCCTAAAGCTCCCACCAGCTGCACTCCCTCACTTTGCCCTCAGCTCCCCACAACCCTTATATTTATTCCCAACACGGTGCCTTTCTCCTTACTCTAAAACCAGAATATTGCTGGTGCTGCTCACTGACTGCTGGGAGCAGGATGGTCCCAGGGCAAAGCCTTCACCCTGCAGCGAGCTGGGGCACTCAGATGCCTAAAAACCAGCAGGTACCTCAAGCACAAGCTGGGAAAAGGAATGAAGAGAAACCACATCGGTATTTCACACCGTTTAAACAAAGAGTCGAGGTGAAGACATGTGTTTGCCAGCTGGAGAAGGATCAGAATCAATAAGGAAAGAATACGGTGTTTGGAGATTCATGCCAATTGCTTTAAAAACTAGTCAAAAGGGTTTAAATCCATGGGGACATGTTTCATGGGGTTTTTTTTCCTCTCCTAACAAATAGGTATTCAGGTGGGCGCTAAAAGGGGGAAACTGAGGCACCAAATGGGGCAATTGCTTGCACAAAATCCACCCTGCAATGCCAGGTATGAAAATATTTCATATCCTAGACCTTGTCCAACCTGTGGAGCTGCTAACACAGCTCCCATTGCTGGGAAACACGAAAACCTTCAGCAAATCTGGTGAGTATAAGTTCTGCTCTCTCAGCCAAGGGACTTTGTTTGTTGAATTTTCTTCCTGCAGGAATTTCTTTCCCCGTCCAAGTTTCGAATCCACCTTCAAAGACGTCCTTTTTAATTTTTAAGACGCAACAGGCTGCAGCCTTGAGCGCGGCTCTGGGCACCATGAACTTGGTTTATTCTATGTCTGGAGCAAAATTTGGCCTCACTTTTGCAGGTGAAAGGGATGATGGAGGGTGGTCATGGAGCAAACCTGCTCTCACAGCTCTTGTTGGCTTGGGGCAATCCCAGTTTCAGTGCCCATGCTGTGGGCTAACAGCATCCCGGCCATCCCTGGTCCCCCATCCCTTTGGTTTACCCCCTTTCCCAGCCACAGCCCATTTGTTCTGCAGAGGTTTGTAACAAAAATACCATTTTGGTCTGGCGGAGGTAGGAGAGGAAATGTTTGAGCGTGAAAGCACTGGGAGATGGAGCCAGGCCTGCGAGAACGGCCTGTCTCAACCAAAGGCAACATGAGGGACAGTCAGCAAGTGGGTAAACACAAAGGAATGTGGTCCACAGCAAGTCCCAAAGCTGTGTCCTACCAACCCATCAGGCACAGTGAGGTTTTGACACCCAGCCATGCCCTGGTCACTCTGGCCATCCCAGCAGGGACCTGACAGCAGCCATGTAGACACTCCAAATGAGCAAATATGGACAAGAGGCAGCAGAGCAAAAAAAAATCCCATTGACTCCATCATCTCCAGCTGGAAAATGAGACAGTGAGCACCTGCATCCCTCATCCTCCCCATCCATCCCAGCCAGACCCCTCGTGCACCACATCACGGTGCTCATGCGTGTGCATGGCTCGTATCAGGTGCAGTTAAAACAAGAATCCCCTTCCCCTGGCAGAATGTCCCACCCTGAACCTCATCACATTGATTTCCAACACCACAGCCTCCCCCACCACTTGCAGCTCAGGCTCCTGTAGCATCTCCATGTCCCCCTGTAAAGGTGCAACATGGAGGGGACAACCCCAGGGGACATCACAACATGCCAAGAGCTGGTGGTCCCAACCCCCAGGGGTTTCAAGAAAGGGAATTTTACAGAGCAAAGCAATGCAGGAGGCTCCTCAAACACAGCTGAGCAAAGGGCTGTCCTCAAACCAAGCTCATCTTCCTCACACCACAGCCTGGGCTCCTCAGGAATAGCAACTTAAAATGGTTCCTTAGCCAGAGGAGATGCTTATCCTTTGTGTTACCCCAGCATCAGCCACCCCATCCCAAGCTGAGCCTCTGCTGTGCTGGGCGCTGTACAAACACAGATGATTTACGGCGCAGTGGTTCTTTCTGACAGTCAGAACTTAAAACTCCCTTTGGAGAGCTAAAAAAAATTCAATTTCAGAAAAGCAACAGGAAACCTGAGCTGCCCCTGCGGCCACTTGGTCAGAGCAGTGTGTGCTCTACACAAAACATCAAATCTCAGGCGTTTGGCAGCAAAGCCTCGCGAGCCAACCATGTTCTCCATCAACGGCCACTAGTGTCGTGGAAAGGGGCCACTGAACCCAAGAGGGTTCACAAGAGGAGCTCAAGGGTCCCCAAAAATGATGGCTGGTGGTTTGGGATGGAGCCATTCCCCTGAGACCATGGTGGGATGGTGCTGTGCTGCCCTTTGGGGACCCACAGCTCTCCCACTCTACAGGCTGTTGCAACTGGTGTTGGGTGGAAAAATGAATCTCAGCTTCCCCCAAACCTCCCTGGGAGTCAGGGACAGGCTCCTGCCCATCCCATCCCTGGGCTGCAGCTCCCTCCACCCCAGGGAGAACACCCAGCAGAAGAGCCAGAGATCTGGGAGAACGTCACCACGAGCCTGGGAGAAACACTTGGCTGAGAGCAAAGGTCTGGAGAGGGAAGTGAGCAAAGGGGAAAAGTGAGCAAAGGGAAAAAGTATGTTGCTTTGTAATGCATGGATCCCGCGCTCACGTTGCCAAGATGCTGCATGATGTGCTTCCTTCGCACCCGACTGCACTTGGGGCAGGGACAAAACGTGCCTGCTCCATCATTTCCATCTGCAGCAAACATCTGGAAACACCTGGAAAGGTGTTCCATGAGTGTGGCTGCCATGGGGACATGTGGAAGGTGCTTAAAGGCCACCTTGAATAAAGCAGTCCCCAGCCCAAAGCACTCCAGGGATGTGAGGACACGTGGGTTCAGCTCAGTGCTTGATCAGGGAGGGTGTTCATGTCACTTTGGTCATCCCAGCACAGGGATCCCAGCACACAGTAAGGGAAGGAGGCAAGAGGAGGAGGAGGAGGTGGTGGCCTGCATCCCTTCCATGCAGACATACTCATCCCAAATACCTGTCCCTTCTTCCCAGGTGTGGCCTGGGCTCTGCATCCATCCCTCAGCATCTCACACTGCTTGAACCAGGGAGCAAAGCCCCTGTGGACCAGGACACACAGCTTCACCAGCACAGATGGACAGAGACTGGGCCAGGCTGGGAAGAACAAGTTGCACTCACTCCCAAGTAAGAAATGCAACTGAAAAGGCAGCTGACCTCTGTCCCAGCCAGGTGTTTAAAAGAAACAAGAGGAAAAACAAGAACTAAGCCCTGTTTTGAGCACAGCTGCTGCTTTGGTCATTAAACCTACAGGCAAATCTCCCCTGGAGAAGAGCCTCGTGTGTCAGGTGCCCGAGCCCAGGCGCTGAGGCAGCCAGGGAAGGGTTAGGGAATGGAAAACACCCGCGAGCTGCTCACCCTCGGTGCTGGCTCTGAGTGCAGAGGAACGTGAACCCCATCTCAGCTTCCCACCTGCAGCCATAAACCCCTTCCCGCTTGGGTTTTGCCAGAGACGTGACACTGTGTGAGGAGCCAGTGAGCGCCACGAGCCAGCTTAAACCAGTATGATCCCAGGGGATCCCACCCCAGAGCCAGGCACAGCCAGTCCTGCCCCCATCACACTCTGAGCTGAGGATGTGGGGAGGGGAGAAAGGGGGATCCCTATCCCCCATCATCCACAGGGGAAACTGAGGCAGAAGGGAGCTCTGTGCTCCACGGAGCCAGCTGCCTTTTCTGTTTGGACAACCCAATAGTATTTCCAGAGCTTTTATTTTATTCCTTTTCAGTCTTGTCACAGAGGAGCACACCAGTCCAAGAACTGGGCTGAAAGCACTCACATCCCATCCCCAAGGCTTGTCTGTATCCCTGGCATGGAGCACGGTGCCCTCACCCAAACTGCCTGCTACCCATCCTGATGGGACCCACTCCATCACCCCCAGTCTGCCCAGGAATGAGGCCAAACTGGAAGCAATGGTCTCCTCATAGGGAAGGAACAATCCTTTCAGGAAGGGCTGAGACCCAGCAAACTCGTTGCTGGGACAGCCTGGAGGAGCATTGGTCGCTGCCAAGCAAAAGGCAAAGTGGAAGGATGGAGTTGAAGCTCCATGTGACATGGACCAGCCCAGTGGTGGGAACTGGCATCGTGGCACCTGGGGACCCCATCCCCGCTGCCTGTCACAGATGGGGTGACAGCAGGGCAGGCCCTGTCTCTGGTGGTGGCCATAGCATGGCTGCTGGCTCCACTCAGCCTGTGCCACAGCCCCTGAGCCCCCCAGCCTTCCCTGCACCCCCCAGCCCTTTCCTACCCCACCTCCCATCTTCTGTGCTGATCTCGTGGCTGCTTTAAGCGCAGGGAGGGGAAACAGAATTCATCAAACCTCACATTTCTCAAGGATTAAATCATCCAACTCATTTCTCCGAGGGAAATAAGTCCAAAAACCCTTTTTCTTCCCTTTTTTTTTTTTCCCCTGCAAGGCTGAGCAGACAGTTATTAGCTCTTGGCAGTGGGGCCACATCAGCTCATGGCTGCAGCACCCAGGGCTGAGCATCACCATGGGGTCAATGCAGGAACTGGGGGGGGTCCCCTCCTTCCCCTGGGGTCCCCCCCCAGCACAGCCCCTGCCCTCTCTGAGCTCCTGCCCTCTCTGCTGAGCACTAGCCCCCAAGCTCGGAGGTAGCAGAGCCCAGTGTGACTCTCAGAGTGGCTTCTTGCCACTGGGACACCACTTGTCCCTGCACCCCCAGAGGAAACAACCCCCCGTGATTCCCCTGCTGAGCAGCTCCAGGCACAGTACAGCAATGCTGTGAAAAATCCTGTCTCTCTGCTCACGCAATATTAGGGCTGACATGTTAAATAAGCAAAGACAAAGTGATTCCCAGCTCCCCGGGCTTGTATTTCACTGTGGGGAGTAACTAGGAAGTTGTTACTCGCGCTCTCTCCTAGTCACACTGCTCCATCTCAGAGGTCACATCCCATCTGCTGACCCCAAATCTGCCTCCAGCATCCTACCACCTACTTTGCAGAAGGGGAAACTGAGGCACATGCCCAGGGAACAGATTTGGGAGCAAGAAGCAAATCTCCTGCACCCATCTTCACCCAGAGTCTGCAAGAAACCCAGCACAGCTCCAGCACATCCAGCTCTCCCAGTGCTGGCTGCTTTGCTCCAGCCCTTGGAAAGTGAAGAGTTCCTCTCCCTGCTCCTTATTAGCTCCAGCGGTTTGACCCGTCACTGAACCAGTTCCTATCGGTGCTGGTTTCAGCAGAACATCACGCTGGGAACAAAACATTTTGGAGTTGAGTGGAGGAGTTTTCCTGGCTGGTGGTTTCCCTCACCCCAGCACAAAGCAGCAGCAGCAGCGTCAATGCCCCATCCCCAGCACAGCCAGGAGCTGGGGGAGCCCCTGTCAGCCCCCCGAGAGCAGCTGGGGAGGGGATCCCAGTTGGGACCAGCATATCCATCACCCCCCAGCTAGGGGCTGCAGTTTGAGCAGGGCTGGGGTTGCCTTTGCCACCCCCCTGGCACCCTTGTTTGTTCCCTTAAAACCCAGGGGAGCAATCTGGGGGCAGATGGTGCCAGCCTGCCTGAGAGGAGCGTGTAGAGAGGTGGGGTCAGTCTCTTCTCCCAGGTAAGAAGCGATAGAAAGAGAGGAAATGGCCCCAAGTTGGACCAGGGGAGGTTTAGGTTGGATCTGAGGAAAAACTTCTTCACCCAAAGGGTTGTCAAGCATTGAACAGGCTGCCCAGGGAGGTGGTGGAGTCACCTTCCCTGGTGGGATTTAACAGATGGGTAGATGAGGTGCTGAGGGACATGGGTTAGAGGTGGAATTGGTGGTGTTGGGTTTATGGTTGGACTCAATGATCTTAAAGGTCTTTTCCAACCACTGTGATTCTATGAATTGGGGACCTGCTTTACACTCCCTCTCTGCCCTTCCCCTGGCATAAAGATGACCCCCCCATCCTGCCCCACATGGGGATGGGGCTGGCAACTTGCTCCAGCCAACAGCTCCCCGGTGACCCCCAATACAGTGAGGGGACCACCTGTACCCTGAGCTCCACGCATGGCCCTGCCTGCCCGATGGGGCTGACAGAGGCAGGAGGAGCAGACACCATCCCACAGCCCAGCTCTCTCTGTGATGCTCTGCTCGCTTCTCGCTCTCTTGCAGCACTTTGCAGATGGCCTCATGCTCACACCCCAAGCTCTGCAGCTGGCTGCCCACCAGCAGCCACACTTTATTGAGCTGTTAGCAAAAGAGAGGACAACTTTCCCCTCTCCTCCTCACTATTCACACAGGACAAGATGTAGCTGCAACCCCCCGGCACATCTCCCACCAGCTCAGCCAAGGATGGCACACTTCAGACCATGCTGGGGGGTACCATGCTGGAAAAGCTTCCTCCAGCCACGACAGCACTTTGGATGGTGGAAGGATTCTTAGTGTCAGCTCAGCAGTGGGAAGAGCTGCCAGTGTTGGTTAAAACAAGAACAAGGGGGTGATTCAATGAAACTCTGAATGAAGGGCACTGGAATCCATGCAAGCAAATATTTTGAGCCAAACACACAATTAGCTGGTGGGACCCATCACCACAAGATGCCGCTCAGGCCAAGGGTTTAGTAGGGTTTTAAATAAATACCTAAGAAAATATGTGAGGCATTGCCCACATGTGGGGAGACTGGGGACATTGGGGTGACAGGAGTCAAGGAGGAGAACGACTTGGACAATCCAAAAGGCATTGAGGATGCAGAAGGAAAGGAGTCACCAAGGTTCCGTGGGTATCTGCCCTGCCTTCTTGTGTGAGACACATCTGTCACAGCTGGCCAGGGCTTGCTGTGTCCCTGGGGAGCCCCTGTGGTGGGAGGGAGCAGGGGGTGGCCACCATGGAGGTGCCCCCCAAGCCCTGAAGCTGCCCGGCTGCTGCAGCCGTGCCCTGAGCCGACAGCATCCATCGCCTCCCTCGCACTTTCTGGGCTTTGCCACCGAGCTGCTGTTTGCAATGGAAACACCTGAGTCGTGTCTAGTTCTTCTTTGGGTTTGGCCTTCGTCCTTGCCTCCTCCTCTTTCTGGTCCAGTATTTTTCCTCTCTGATGGCAGGAGCCAGCCAGACGCTTTTCTCGCATGACATCAGCTGCCTCAGAAGCACAACTGCTCCCCCTGCATCCCCTGGACAGGGGACACCCACCACCATGGTCCCTACCAAGGAGAAAGCACAGCCCTGGGGGCTGCTCCATCCCCAGGGGCTGCTTCCCCTTGGAGAAATTAATTGGGATGCTCCTATTTCAGGCTAAATGGTAAAACCAGCCCCATCCTGGCCAGCAGCCCCCACTGGAGAAGGTACTGCTGGGGAGACCCTCGTAATTGCTCTTCTCTATTAATAAATATTCTCCTCCTGTGCAAGAGTGAAACATCATGGAGAAACTTCTACAGCAAGGTCATAACAACAGTGCATTATCCTGCTGGAAACACAACGCTGTCCCTTCAGCTGTAGGAGATCTTACAGCGAGCCTCTTGCCTGCTCAGCTGTCCCCAGGAAAACCCCAGCCTGGGGACAGTCATCTCCAAAAGCATTTCAGCCACAGCCACCAAAAGCACTTGAGATGTCCCAGCTGAGCTGGAACAGTACATCCTGAGTGGAGACATCTCCTATGTGGAGATCGCACCGAGCACACGGTGCATGATCTGTCCTGGCAGTATGGGGTTGGGATGGTCCCCAAGGTCCCCATGCCACTGTCCTCCTCCATGTGTGCGTGATGGGGAGGCAAAACCAGAGAGCACAGATGGGCTGGAGGGAGCTGGGATGATGGATGTGCAGGTCTGATCTGGGAAGCATTCTCCATGGCCTCGTTATATTATTGCCTATTACACCCGGCACAGATTTGCCTATATTGCTTTGGAGCGTGCGAGCAGAAAACAGACCTCAAAATCCCAGAGATACTCAGAAACTGCTCCAAATATTACAGCTATAAATTCAGCTCATTTTTCTAACAGCTAAGAACTGCCAGGGGCTTTGACTTAATCCATCTCTCCCCAACCTTTGTGCCAGACCCCTGCAGGCACCCATCCCTCTGTAGCAGCTCATCCACGTCCTGCTCAGCTGGCAGAGTTGCCTGTCCCTGTCCTGGACAGGATCCCACCCCACCAGCCTTCCATCCCTGCCTTCCCACACCCGACACACTCAGCCCATCATCCCACCTGCTGAGTTACCCTCTTCCCTCCAGACCCATGGCCATGTTTGCAGTGGCACTGGGGCTACTCAGGCTGCAGTAGCCAGCCCCTGACCCTTCCAACCTCCCTTGCTCTCACCACAAAACCAAAAACCATCTGCTCTGCCCAGAATCCTTTCTTCTGCTTTCCCTTTGCAAGCAAATGCTCCATTTTCTCCTCTCAGCCTCTTTCAAGGAATGAGGATCCCATGGGAAACCCTGAAGGGGCTCCAGGAAGGCTGGGAAGGGATTTTTTCCAAGGGCAGGGGGTGACAGAACAAGGGGTGATGGTTATAAACTGGAAGAGGGGAGGTTTAGATGAGATGTGAGGAAGAAATTCTTTGGTGTGAGGTTGGTGAGACACTGGCCCAGGTTGCCCAGAGAAGCTGTGGCTGCTCCTCCCTGGAA
>NW_010294045.1:20285-25311 GCF_000700745.2 Antrostomus carolinensis
TTCTAAGAAACAGGTCTCTTCCTTCCCCAGGAAACCCCTGGGGGGGGGGGTTCCCCCTCCCTTGAGCTGGGTTATTTCATTCTCACACTTGGCCATGCCCAAGCACCCAGCAGTGCCCAGCCAGGAGCAGGGGGTGAATCCAGCCCTCTCCCCTCCCCGGCAGCAGGACACACACAGCACTTGCAGGGAAGAGTTAACTTTGCTCATAGCTCAGCTGTTGAGCAGGGAAGCATCGTCAGATTTCCAAAACCATTCCAGGAGTGGTCCTCCTAGGGCTGTATCCTCACACTCCTCTCCCCACAAACACTTTCTTTCCACCCCTGGGGGAGAGCAGGGCTGTAATTAACCCAGGATCATCCCCAAGCTTGGTAGAGCTGGGAATCATCCAGAACATGGACTCATCACCCAGCCCTTCCCCTAGTTTCTTCTGGCCACTCATCACTCAAATATTTGAGGCTCAGTTGTGCAAAGGGATGAAGCAGAAATCTGGTCAGTCATTTGCAAGGGGAGGTGGGCACCTAATTTCACCCTGGATTGGGGGTTCAGCATCACTCATGTAGAAGGAGAAGCACCAGGAGTGTTGCCTTCAGGTCTGGGACACTGGGACTCACCTCTCCCATTTTGGGGACACGAGCTGGCAGTGCTCCAGCAGCAAAGGGGGAAAATAGGAAGATTCACTGGATAATGTCCCTCAGTTCCCTTCCTCTAGCCCTGGCCTTTGCCTCGAAACAGGACAGCAGCTTCAGGGGGACAGAGGTTGACTGAGCACCCCAAGACCCCACAGCTCCTGGCACGCATCACCCCAGGAGCAGAGCACTGCAAAAACTATCAAGTGCAGGTGAAATTGCATCCCTAAAACCAGTCTCAATTTCCCATTAAGGGTTTTACTGAAGGTAAAAATAGGAGTGAAATATTTTGGTTGTATTGTAAAAAAAAGAAAGTTTCCTTCAACTTCAAGGGAGATTTTTCCAACAGTTTCTGTTTTACGGGAAACTTCTTATTTTTGTTTTTGTATTATTTTGGAGTGGAAAAAAAAAAAAAAAAAGGCAGAATATGGGGCCTTTCCAGTGAAACTGAAACCTCTGGCCCTGTCCAGCTCCAGTCATTGCTCTCACTCTCTTCTTCTTTTAAACATAGATCAACCAAAGCCCAGAAATGGAAAAGGCAAAGCACTGGGAGAGGCTGCTGTGACGAGGTTTGTGCCTCTCCTGGCAGCAGAGGAAATCTCATCATAAAAGTAGTCTTAGTGAAAATCCCAGCTTGGTTTAAACAAACTCCAGAAGCCCCGATAGTCAGGATTATCAATCACAGCCCAGGGCTTTAGGTTTGTTTTGCTGAAGATGGTTTTGCTCCGAGCAGAGCTGGTCCAGTCATTGCACAAGCTTCAAGATAAACTCTTCGCAAACCATGATGAAAATTGGAAGCAAAGGAGATGAAGGAAAACAGCAAATAAATCAAGCTCCTCCTGTATTTTCCACCTAGCTGAGCTCCATCCCTTATCGCCCATCTCTCCCCACTTGCTCCCAGCCTGTTTCCAGCCATTCCCTGGCACAGCTCCATGGGCACAACCTTTATGTTGCCTCCTGCCACTGTTTTCCCTCCTTTGCTGGAATATCTTTCTCCTCTTTCCTGTTTTTCCAGGTGATCTGAGGTGAGAGGGAGCAAAAACTTTCCTACACTGGTTTCCCTCCAGACCTGCCCTTGGAATAGAGGTGACAGGTTCCGATGCCCATCAGCATCTCAGGGTCTTCTCCATCGTTTCAGGTCAGGTTCAATGAGGGACAGAGCAGTTCAGACACCCTCCAACCAAGTAGCTCTGCTCTGCAGCAACCTGGTTCCAATTATTCCCCAAAAAAGGTGTAAAGGAACAACAACCCCCAGCCTGGGAGGGTTTAACCCCTTCAAGGAGGGAGAGATGGGGAGGATAGGACTGGCTAGAGGCTGCACCCAAGCTCTCCATCCTCAGCTCCTGGGCTGGTCCTCTGCCCACCAACAGGGCTGGGGATGTGAAAAGCAAAGCTGGGGCTGGGCTAAACCAGGGCGTTTTCATGGAGAATCTGTGGGGGCAGATTCTTGGTCACCCTGGACTCAGGTAGTTCCCAAGGGAGGGAGGGAAGGGGGTGAAAAAGGCACATTCACAGGATTTGGGAGCCAGCACTGCAAGGGGTTGGAAGGGATGGACCTCATCCCTCCACCTCTTCACTCCTGGGGTCCCCACGCAAACCCACCGTGTCCCCCAAAGCCTGGGGGGGTACTCAGAGCCTTCCTCGCCTCGAAGATGATGGGCAAGGAGCCGGAGCATCCTCCTCCCTGCATCCCACCAGCGGTCTGCCAGCACAGCCCGAGATCCAGGGGTTAAATCCCCAGGCTGGTGAGTCAGAAAATCTTTGATGCAGCCAGAAGGAGCTGAGTAATTTGTGTATCTGCAGAGGTCACATTGCCTCCTCGCTTTTATGCCTGTTACTCATACTGCTCCTTCCCACTCTCCCTCCACAGCCTGGACTCTCCTCTTCTCCCTTTTAAACTCACCAGTAATTTTTACTACCGCTGCTATTAATTATTGGTATTAGACGAGCCCCTGGCAGCATCTGCCCATCCTGCTTGGTGCTGGTTCCCATCAGTTGATGCCAGAGCCTTCACAGTCAGTGCTCACCCAGCTCCTTTCATGTCCCTCACTCCTCCCGGGATATCCATCCCTCTGCACTCTGCGGTTGCAGCATTTCTATAGGAGAAACCAGGCTGCTGGCTCTGGATCTTATTTTCCATCAAGTCACTTAACCCCTCACGATGCAGAGAGGCACAGCCTTTTGCATCTCTGTTTTCAAGCCCATCACCTCAGCTGGACATGGGGGCACACGCCTGGGGTTCTCCTGTACACCCACAAGCCAAGTGGCAAACAACAACGGTGACAAACATGGCAAAATCAGAATGGATCTACAGTTCACAAGGTGCACCTTAAAGCAAAGCATCTCCCCAGTAACATTCTCAATAATCCCAGGTTGCTACAAAGCACCAAGGGAGCCAGAAAGACTTCCCTGCATTTAATCAAATCACTTCATTAGGTTGTTTAATAAGCAAGGGAGCTCTGGGAACACTGGGGGTTTCACTGCTCTCAAACAGCATTTGGAGAAGGAATTTCTGGCAGAGCAATTAAGGCCCAATCAATCTGCCTTTAATCCTCCTGCAGCCTCCACGCTGCATGAAGTTTCTCCACTCCCACTGCCCTGGGTGACATTTGGGCAACCCCACGTGAGGGGACACTTCCCTGGGAGCTGCCTGAAGGGATGGAGATGGTCCAGGCACATCCTTTAACCATCCCCACCACCAGCATCACCCCAGCAGCAGGGTCAGGGGCTTCTGTAGGCGAACTGGGGACTTTGCAGCACACAAGGGACCAAGGAGGAGAAGTGCTGAGCCCTGCTGGGTTCGTAGGGCAGCAGAAAGGGTGACACATCAGAAATGGCAGGAGGGGAGCCATCCAGTGCCTCATCCCACACACCCAAAGTTAATCAGGATTTTGCCCAAGGGCATTGGCACAAGAGCAGGTCCCCCCTGCTAAGACCCCACTGCCAAGAGCTGAAATGATTTCACTGCAGCATTTCACGGCACAATTATTATTCATTCTCCCTGCCCCTCGTACCACCCTCGTGCTTCAAGACAGTTACAGTGATTTGGCAAAGAGGCAGAGACCGAGGGGCAGCAACACCCACACCGCAGTGAGGAGCCCCCATGGCCCTGGGGCTGGGACAGGAGCCCAGGGATGGCACCCGCAGCCAAAGGTGCCACTTTCAGCCTGGGGATTGTAATCCCAGCTGGCACCCAGGGGATAAACTGGCTGCGAGAGCACAAGGCTGTGGCCAGAGACCTGGGTCAGCTCGACAGGCTCCTGCCAGCTGCTGCTCGTGGGTATTACAGAGATCTCAGCTCCTGCTAAACCCCAGGCGTTGGCAAAAACCTGGCTGCTTGCTCAGCCAGGAGCTGAGCTGCCCCAACAATCCGGCTAGCAGGGATTAGAGCTGACAGAGTCCCTCCAACCTCTTCCTAAAAGAGAAAGACACTTGAGCAGGCACCTCCTGAATGTTTTTCCCAGACCCACTGCCCCGAGGACCTCTCAGCATCTGCAGTGAGCTGCGGTCATTCCCCACTCCCCTCCAGATGGATTTGCTTTGGATTTTCCAAATTGGGCCTTTGTGTTTCCTGCAGATTTTTCTAACCTCTCTGTCCTCTCTGGTATTTGCAAATCCTCCCAGTTCTGCATCCTCAGAGGATTTTGTACATGTGTTATTTCCTCCTTCATCCAGAGCTTTCCCCAACCCAGTAAACACAGCCAGTCCCCGTGGACCACCACCAGACCTGCACTTTCAATCTTCTCTCACTTGCAGAGCCCTGACAATCCTCAGATGAAGACACAAACATTTCCACAACAAATTCAATTCCATGAACACCAAACATCTGCTGGCCATGGCTAAAAACCTCTGTGCAAGACCCCAAACCCCACCTGATGCAGTTCATCCCGCAGCATCCTCAGCTCTCAGCGTGGTGTGGAAAGAGTTGACCTTCAGTGGTTCATCCCTCTGCAGTTCCCCCCAGACTTGAAAACTGACTGGAACTACTGGCTGAAGGTGTAAACTTCCATTCCACCAGCCAGAGGGAACTGAGCTCAGGGTATTTGATAACTCGCAGGCTAATGCAATCACTGCACTCAGTAATTACAGCTGCTTCTCACCCCACACCTGGGAGGACCCCAGATGTTGCTCCAGGTCCTGCTCCAGGTCTCACTGAACCTTTCCTTTGACATGTCAGACCTCAGCCTGATGTGCTGACAGCTCACATCACTTTTCCCAGCCCGCTGCTACCCTCCCTGACCCCTCTCCCCTCCCCCAGCATCATCCCTTGCAATGGGAAGCTCCATCCCCAGGGAGAACTTGTTCCTGTGGCCCTCAGTCTCCAAAGGAAAACTTGGGAAGTTGTCAAAGCAACACACCCCAGCTTCACCTCATTTCTTCCCCTTTTTTTTTTCTCCTTT
>NW_010294045.1:25390-29220 GCF_000700745.2 Antrostomus carolinensis
CTCCCCCTGTCCCGGCGTGCACCGTGGCTGGCGAGCTGTGGCTGCAGAGCCCTGCCAGGCCTTCCACCCCAACAAGCACCAACGTTTCATAAGAAATACACAGCTCAGGGCTGGAAAATAACCACTTTTTTTTGTTTGTCCCTGCCTGGGGAGTTCAGCTCTGATGCTTTAATATTGCACATTTATTTTGATTGAAGCAGAAGCGGACGGGAGGCCGAGCTGAGCTGACAACACTGCAAAATCAGCTGTCAGGAACTGTCCCAGAAGGTGCCATCCTCCAGCCATGCCCACCACTGTGTTTGCCACAGAGGGACAGGCTGGAGCTGAGCCAGAGTCAAGAGCAGGCAGCTCTGGGGGGCATCACCCTGCCAATGTCTTCCCACTGCAACAGCATCCTCCAGAAAGATTGTCTTCTGCTCACAAGGGTGGATGCTAAATTGCAGCGTGTCCAAAAAAAAGATTAACCCCAAAATGGGGAAAATCTGCTGCTCTGAGGGTCTCTGTTGGTGCTGAGCTGCAGCTGATGCAGAGATGGGCAGGGCAGGGCCCCACATAAGGCACCACCCCAGGGGGCCCAGGCTTGGGGAAGGAGAGCAGGCTGTGCTCCAGTGCCAGGCAGCCTTGCAAGGACCAGCTTATTGCAACAGATCAACAGCACGAAGCATTCACCCCTCTCCCAGAGATCTCTTCCGTGGGTGACACAGCCCATGGTACCCACCAGAGCCACCAGAAACAAGCGCTGAGGACCCACCAACTCAGTGCATGCATGGAGCCAGTCTCCCAGCAGACCAGCCATGTCCCGGGCTGCAGACAATCCACCCAGGTCTGGTCCAGCACTGCTGGCCGGGATAAACACTCAGTTCCCCGGACAACAGCCTTGGATGGCTCTTCTCCAAGCTCCTTCCCGGAGCCAGCGCTGCCCCACGCCGCAGCTTCACGCCTCTGGGCAGGATGAGCAGTGTGTGTGATGGCTCCAGGGAAAAAAGCTGGGAAGCTCCAGGGAGCTGCAGCTCTGCTTTCCCAAATGTCAGGTGGAGGTGGAGCGGCAGAGGAAGTGTTTTCATCTCGAAGGCATCTGTGTTGCTGCTTCCAGCTGAGGCAGATGCTTTGGTAGATGGAAACTCTCTGAGGGTCTGACCCTCCTGCGGTGGAGGTTGCAGATACTGGGGGACTCAGAGGGCTCCAAGCTCTTTGCTGCAGCCCCCAGCATCTTCCCAACATGACAAGAGGATGGAGCAGCCTGGAAAAGTGTCACTGGTTCCTCCTCTTTTAGCCACCACCAAACCTTGCCTGAAACAAGAAAAGTTCCTGGGAGGGAAGGGGAGGCACAGGGTTGATGGACGCCTGCAGCAGACACTGTCCCTCTGTCCCCAGGGAGGGGACTCTGTCCCAAGCCGACCCCAGCACCAGCAGCAGGGGCAGCCCGTGGGGAGAAGGCGGCTGCATCCCGCACAGTCTGTTTATTTTTCAGACTGGGCCTTTGCTGGAGCTGGAGGAATTCATCTCGCTGAAAGAGCCTTGTTTTTCACGGAGGAAATGAGACAGCGTGCTTTTAATAGGAAATAAAAACACATAAAATAAAGAGAAACTGAGACACAGGCCTGGAAAAAAGCAGAACCATCCAGCTGTGTCTCGCCAGCAGCTTGGACTCTGCCAGCAACTCCAGTGGCTGCACCAGACGGCCACAGCCACACCACACTGGCCCCAAAGCCCCTCGCTCCCCTCACCTATCCCCAGCACCTGGCAGGTGCATCCCACAGATCTGCATCATCTGAGTGTGGACCCACCTCTCTCCTTGCCCCTGTACCCTCCTTCTGCACATGCAGGGCAGCAGGGGTTGCTTGAGGGGTCTCTGAACGGATGGATGGATGGATGGATGGATGGATGGATGGATGGATGGATGGGTGGGTAGATGGGTGCACAGAGGGATGGACCACTGGATGGGTAGATAGATGGGTGGGTGGATGGATGGATGGATGGGTGGCCACATCAATAGATCCAGCTATTTTCCTCTAAGAAAATAATTGATGCTTCAATAGCAACTTCCTTGATGTTTGCAACAAGGAATCATTCAATAAACCCCCAAAGAACTGACTCTTGCAAATGTGCCCCAGGGTTCAGTAGGTTTCATGCAGGACTGGGAATTAATATTGATACAGTTTGGCAGTGAAAGTTGGGGGTGTCCAAGCCTGGCCAACGTGCCAAACATGAGCAGGGGCTGTGTGCAGGACAGAGGCAAGAGGTAGAAATGGGAATATTAAAAATACACCCTGTGAGGAGTGCAGGGAATGGACTGTGCAGCACCCACAGCTCAGGGCAGGCAGGGAAGCTGAGGACATCTGTGGGGAGGCAGATGAGGGCAGAGCTGCATCACTACGGGGACAGCACAGAAGGAAAAGCCCTGGTGATTTTTTAGCTGAAAATTATCAGCCACCCCAGCGCAGGGCACATCGTGGGTGGCATTGCTGGCACCCTGTGGACAAACGGACACCATCCCCAGCAGGTACAGCCTGTCTCTGGGAGGGGAACAGTACCTGCTTCTGCAAACACACCAGGAAAACCAGCCAAAGGCTGGGGAAGAGTTTTTCCAGCTGCACGTTTCACAGGGATTTGCACGAGGATCAGAAATCATTCATAGCTCATAACTCCTTTGCATTGATTAAGTGACACAATTAAAGAGCAAGGTGGCAGGAGATGGTGGCAGTGCAGGGGAAGAGGGTGGGGAATAGCCCTGGAAATGCACCTGAGAGCAGTTCACAGCTTCATGGTCTCACAGGAAATATCTGATTAAATCAGAATGAAATGCACGGCTGGAGGCAGCACTGGGGAGTGTCTGTCCCCCTCTGTCCCAGAGCCTGGGGCCACAGCCCGATGGCATCACACAGCCCTGCGTCCCTCAAACCCCACCCAAACCAGAGCTGCCCCACCACAGCCAGGATGGGTGACAGGACATCCCAGCCTGGTGGCTCCTTGGACCATCTGCCAAACTGCAGCTGGGGCTGGCACCATCTGCTCGGTGGCTGGAAATTGTCCCCAGAGCCCAGGAGGGACCATCCTGAGCAGCAGCTTTACATGCTGCATTTCTCTGAACTCCTCTCTGAGCAGGCAGCCACTGACCCAGCAAACCACGAGCCTCACACACCAAGTCAGAGCTCCCGAATTCCAGGCTGAGCGTTCCCCATCTCTCTGGGGTTGCTCACGCATCCGCCCAGCTACTGCCTGGTTGCTTTCCATCCTGACGTGTGAAATCAAGCTCCTCCTTGCATAGTTGTTGGCTATTAAAGAAAATAGCCGTAGCCAGGGATGCAAACAAGCAATGTTTCCATACTGGGTTGGCTCTGGTCCTGTCCTGGTTGTCTGCAGAGAGCCGCACCCAGGGCTCAAGCCATGTACAAAGGGCTGGGAGCTTTGGTGATCCTGACCTGGCATTTCTTAAAAACCTGGGGACAGTGGTACCCAGGGACATGCCATGCCCAGGTCCTGTTGGCTGCACGTGGCCACCGCAGAGCTACAGCAGCTCCCAGCAGCGGCACAGAGCTGGTATCAGAGAGCGGTTAAAGCCTTTGAAACTGCTCCTCAGAGGCAAACTGCCAGGGATTTCTGAAGCTGCAGACACTTCAAGACAACCTCCCTCGGAAACATTTAATTGGGAGGGCTGGGAGGGAGAGAGGAGGAAGCCCCGGGGTGTACACAGCCCGCAGGGAGTGAGGAGAAAAGGGGTTTCTCCTTCTCTCTTCTCAGGCTCCAGATGTTGCCCCAATGAAGGGTGATGCTCCCTGAGCCATGCAGGCTGCAGCCATGGGGCAGAGCTGTAAATCCCACCCCACCCC